>NC_135501.1:128894950-129072450 GCF_052857255.1 Amblyomma americanum
TTTAATAGGTTATCTTGCCTTCGCGCCAGACGGCCTGTCCAAGCCCATTTCTTCTTGATTTCGACTAGGAAGTCATTAACGTGCATTTATTCCCTTGCCCACTCTGCCCATTTCCTGTCCCTTAACGTTATACCTATCATTTTGCTTTCCATAGGTCGCTGCGTTGCCGAAAGTGTAAGCTGAACCGTTCTCGATAAGCTCAAGGTTTATGCTTCAGATGTGAGTACCGTTAAGACAAAGCTGTTTATACTTTTCTGTTGAGGGATACTCATTATCGTAGAAAACTTGCCAATCCGCCTTTTTACTCGGCTGCTCTGCGCATGGGCGCCTCTCCTCCTCCAGATCCTCTGGTTGAAAACAAGCAGGCAACTCCAACTGCGCATTTGCTGTTCACGTTAGCGTACTGATAACTCAAGAATGTAGCGGCGAATCCCCTCAAAAGGAGGTCTTCCAACCAATGGCGTCGATCGGGTTTAATGAAGCAGATACTAGGCATGGGGAGTGGGTGGTTCGTTCTCCGGGCTAGGGCTGCGGAGGGTTCAGGGTTGCATGCCTCAGTGCGCCCGCTCCCTGGAGCCACGTGAATTGAGGAACCTTAGTGGGGGGGTGGGGGTGAGGGAAAGGCCTTTGCCTCTTTCGTGCTTAGCCTGTGCTGCAGAGCCATAAGTGGAACCTCTTTTGAAAGGCATGCGCCGCTGCATTCTTGAGCTGCAACTGCCTATAGACGCGCTTGCGAAAGATGGCCACAGATGGCGGCAGCTGTCAAAGTCAAATTTGCCACTTCGTATACGCTTTTAGCAGAACGATGGGTCTAGAAATTAACATGCAGAAAACCAAGGTAATGTTCAGCAGTCTAGCAAGAGAACAACAGTTCACAATTGGCAGCGAGAGCCTGGAAGTTGTGAAGGAATACGACTACTTAGGGCAGGTAGTGACAGCTGACCCGGATCATGAGTGGAAAATAACTAGAAGGATAAGAATGGGGTGGAGAGCATATGGCAGGTTCTCGCAGATCATGAGTGGCTATCTACTAATTTCCATCAAGAGAAAAATGTAAAACAGCTTTATCATACCGGTACTCACCTACAGGGCAGAAACGTGGAGGATAACGTAGAGTTCAGCTCAAGATGAGAAAAACGCAGCGAGCCATGGAAAGAAAATTGATAGGTGTAACGTTAAGAAACCGGAAGCGGGAAGAGTAGGTGAGGGAACAAACGCGGGTTAATGATATCCTTGTCGAATTCAAGAGAAAGAAATGGGCTTGGGTAGAGCATGTAATTCGAAGGCAAGATAACCGCTGGTCCTCAAGGGTAACGAAGTGTATTCTAAGAGAAAGCGAGCATAGCAGGCGGCGGCAGAAAGTTAGGTGGACGGATGAGATTAAGAAGTTTGCAGGCAAAGGGTGGAAGCAGCTGGCAAAGGATAGGATTAATTGGAGAGACATGGGAGAGGCCTTTGCCCTGCAGTGGGTGTAGTGAGGCTGAAGATGATGATCATGATGATGATGATGGGCTTTTAAAGCTTCGTTGATCCCGACCGCACGTGCGTTCACTTTCAACCAAAGCCAGACTAACTTTCGCCACTCCCCAGGGTGCGTGACATCCTGTAAATAATGCGGATTACGCTGCAACCCACTATTATTATTCTTGTTATTTCACTCTCGTGATCCTGAGCTGCGGTGACTACCTGCTCTAAATAGACGTATTGCATTACCACTTCCAGCGACTCGCTATTAATCGTAAAATACGTTTCCCTTTCGAGAGCGTTGAACATTACTTGAATTGTTGATTATGAGTTCCAGAATCTGGCAATGAGAACTTCTGCTTCTACTGTCCTATTTAAGCTTGTGTGTCGGCATCTAACTATCGCTAGATGGCACATCTCAGAGAGGGCATGCATGATAAGCATGCATGATAAGCGTGTGCGTGTCGTCCTGCATATGGTAGACCTATCCTTTGCGGGGTACCTCGATGCGGGAGCCGTTGAAGACGATGGTGGCCAGGTCGTACATTTTTTCAGCGGCTGTGGTGCCCGTTTCCCTGGCCGTCCTCCACTACGGGATTGCTCACACTGAGCCCCTGTTCGCGCGTGAGGAGGGTAAACAGCGTGGCCGGCTTGCACCAGTGGCCCATGGGATTCATCAGTAGGAGGGCCGACAAGTCATGGAACAGAACCTGGCCATGAGATAAAGAGACAAACAGGGGGATTATTATAGCAGAACGCTACCGAACATTAAGATCAGTAGTGCAAACGAGATTTCTGAGCAACCGCAGATTTAGTCGTCGGAGATTCTACAGTCTGCTGTCGGTGGAACTATATAGTTATTGGTCATGTCAAAAGCTATAAAGACTACTAGTCGTTCGTTTTATCATCACACTGCAGGTAATATGGGTTACAGTCTCTTATATCCTGGATTCCAGGATATGAGAGACTATAAGGGCCGCTCTCCTTAAGAGGGCGGCCAATAAGTCAACTGGGCGGATGAGATCCGAAGCTTTGCTGGCGTGGGGTGGGCGCTGATAGTGAACAGGCTTAATTGGGGATCAGTGAGAGGGGCTTTGGTGTTGAAGTGCACGTGATTAGATTGATGAAGATTAAGCTTGTCATGTTTTAGCATTATTCTTGCACACTGCATTTTTCTCCTGTGATGACGGAATGCTTTCAACTAAATTGTTATGAAATGGGCACCGTCTGCACTGCTCTCCAGATGAGCTATGTTGATGAGTTCTCGTTTGGCCACTAACCTGGAGAGGCGTCCGTCGACATGGGATATCCTTCTGTTCGGGGCCGCAGCGGTGGCTAAGTGGTTATGGTGTTCTGCTGGTGACCCGAAAGACGCGTGTTCGATCCCGGCCACGGCGATCAAATTTCAATGGAGGCGAAATTCTAGAGGCCCGTGTTAAAGAACCCCAGGTGGTTGAATTTTCCGAGCCCTTAACTACGGCGTCCTTTATAGCCTCAGTAACTTTGGGACGTTAAACCCCCAGAAACCAGAAACCTTCTGTTCGCAGACGACGCTCTCAACGTGGCAAGAGACAGGTGGGCACAGACCCCGAGCTGGAAGCGGCCGTGGATCACAAGCTGGAGAAGGACCAGGTACTGCTGTGGCAGCGTTCCCGGCAGCAGGCAGCGAGCCAGGTCTACCGCTAACTGGCTGGTGTCCATCGTATGGTCCTCCGGCACGGTTCCCTTGCGTCTGTTCAGACTGCTGCAAGAGGACGCTATGATATAACCTCGCCTGCAGCACACACTTGTCACGAATCTAGGGAGTAATAGGAATTGCCCATCAACATCAAACCAGGCGGAGTTCACCGAAGCGGTGTTAGGTATCCGATGGACACCGAACAGCGCGACCCTTCCTAACATTAGTGCTCCAGTATGGCATTTAAGCGAGGCTGGTAACGCTACATGAATATCCTCTATGAGGTGTACGGGGCTAAAACGAACCCTGAAACTGGGGCACCATTGAAACAAAACCACTGAAGAATCCTAAACGTAGCTGTTATCAACGCCGGACATGTCAAGCGGGGCGCGTCGCATACCTTTTTCGTGAAGAGGTCCCCAGCGACACCTCAACTCTGCAGAAGCTCTTGCAATCGCTGGATGTTAAATCTTCACTGCCAGAGCCTCTTTTATGGCAGCCTTTTCTGCGCCGGTTTTTTGTGGCTGCCTTCCCGTAGAGCCTTTTCCGCTGCCTTTTTTACAGGGCTGCCAATTCCGAAGAGGCACCGGTTAGATGCAATCTTCTTATTTACCTCAGTAAACATGGCACATACCCACGCGGGGGGATTGGCCATGGTGTAGTGGCATAAACAACGAAATTGCCGTTAGAGATTACGACAGAATTTTAGCGCCAAATTTTAGACGCGATCAAACTGCTGCTTCGTCTTCCTCGTGTTGTTCTCGTGCAGTGCGCGAAATACTTCATCTCTCGTGCGTGGCAGATGGACTCGAATATAGACCAATGCTTTCATTGCCAATTTGGGGAACATTTTAACATCAGCACTGTGCAGTCCTGCTGAAAAATATGCCAGTTTTGCGAAGTTTTATGTGAAAAGCAGCGTTGGAATAAGTAATATTGGTAGCCAGAAAGCACAAAGAAACTGGTAACGAGTGAGGATATCAGTGCCAACTGCAGAAAACGTTCTATTTTTAAATATATACGCCCTTCCCCACGTCATTATTCTCTTCCTTCCGATTGCAGTCGAGCAGTGCAGCCATTGTAAGAGTGCAGTGGCTCTTTGCTTTTCGTCTTAACTGATAACCCGTACATGGGCAGAAGCTTGCTCTCTGTACATCCTGCAGAGTGAGAGCGTTCTGTGATCTTAATAAAGTGTGACGCGTGACCCGTGCGACAGCCGATACTGCTACTTCTGAGCTTCCGCAATAAGCATAATGACCACTGTGTTGTCAATTTATTTGCAGAAATGTGTGGCCACTCACTTGCGCATGTATTTCTGGCAGTGCGTCTTGCGCGTGTTTTCTCTGTTACTTTGCTGTGACAGGCTGAAGGCAAGGCCTGGTACTTCGTACCGTCTCTTAGTTTCAGGCAGGTATGGGAGTGGGTTGCCTGTCTGACCTTGCACTGGCCGCAGGTGACGGCTTCACTTGTATGAGTCGAAACCTTCGGAATTGTTGGGAGCACCTTACTTTACCTAGTACAGTGTCATCGCTTGTGTTCTGGCGCCGAATTTTCCTGCCTCTTCTCGTATTTCCGCCAAAGCGTTTTAGTGTGGTGCAAACGGGGTTTTAGAGACTTTGGAGCAAAAGAAGCGTGGACCTCACTTCCGTCCCACAGGAGCTCTTAGGAGAGAGACACTCTAGCCATAGCGTCTTTCTGTGAGCTACCAATGCTTTTGCCGGGTCTGCAGATTTATTTAGATGGGTCTTGGCCATCTGAACTGCCCTCTCTACCTCGCCTTTGCTTTGGGCGTAACCTGAGCTTTACATCACTGGCTTGGCTCCCCACGCGGCTAAGACGCGACGAGACTCCCTAGAAGCAAACTGGCGACCCTTATCTGAACATGTAACCTCGGGACAGCCATGTCGTCAAAAGGTATTGCCACATTGCGAAATTCGAACTTTATGGTTTCAAGAAAGGAAATGGCGCAGTAATTGTCTCACATTTCGGTGGACACCCGAACGGGCCGTAAGGAATGGATAAAGAAGGGAGTGAAAGAGGAAAGGAAGAAAGAGATGTCGTAGTGGAGGTGGTGGTGGAAAACATTTATTGAAGGCTATTTACAGCAGACAGCGGGGACTAGCCTTAAGGGCAAGCCCCTTACAAATTCTAGGAGAGCATGAAAGCGGCTATGCTGTGTTTGATGTAATTAAATAATTTCTTTGTAAGTGATAGCCGGATTAGGTTGTGGCACCTCAGGCGGCGAGTGTCGAGGCAATGCTCAGTGATTGAGCGCGCGGACCTAGGCATCTGCAGACTCGTTACCCTCTAATCTCGCAAGTGCTGGGGACCAGATGACGAGACGTGTGTCCGGGCGATCCCGGTACTCGCATCTGCACTGTAAACAAGAATCCACCTTAATGGAGGTTTAAATGGTAGGCGCCGCCGTTTATACTCCATATGCGGAAATATTTACCCCATGAATATGGAGTAAAATGTGCTAAATGACCTAGTTTACTCCATGGACTAAATAATGAGATATAAAAGAGGATTCTCCTCCTTATAACTGCCATTTTTAAACGACATTTCTTGGTCTCAATGCACCCCAAGTCCCAAAGGGAGTAAAAAAACACCATTTTGCGCCACCCGCGCCGCCACCCAGCGTCTCGTCTGCTTCTTGTCAGTCGTCTGATAATGGCGGTGAGTGACTACCTCCTGGTTACCATCGTCGCTAGATTCCTGCTCAGTTCTGCGCCCTAACGGGCGCCTGCAGCGG
The DNA here is from genome assembly GCF_052857255.1 of Amblyomma americanum. Lineage (NCBI taxonomy): Eukaryota > Metazoa > Arthropoda > Arachnida > Ixodida > Ixodidae > Amblyomma > Amblyomma americanum. Next base: position 128,900,848 of record NC_135501.1, read on the forward strand.
TACAAGTTATGCTTGTCGCTGTTTTTCGCTACAGTAAGCGACATAATTGACCTCCTCTTGAGAAGCCCCCAGTGCTTTAACCATACCTGACCTTCTCAGTGTCGCCATCCCGTTAGAGCCTCCGCTTTGTCCTAATTCTAACAGCTTTTTGCGTTCTGGTTTTCTCGGTGTGTTGGAGCATTGAACTGTGATAGAACATAGTTTCAACGCTGAAATCTTGATTGTGCTGATGAGCCTACGTTTTATCGTCAGTGATATTGAATAGCCAAGCTCTAAAGAAGTGAATATGAAAACATACACAATCATACCAAGCAACCTTCAGCAGTGTTTTCATTTTCAACATACTCTGCTCCGGTTTTCACTCAAATATAGCGTGGTGTAGAGAGTGAAAACTACCCCGCGACTCTTTTTAGATTTGAACTATCGATTCCATTGTTACATTCATTTATTCTCGAACATAGCCAGCCAAATGAGCTCGTACAGGAAAAGAAGACAAGCAGACGACTCCTGCCACCTCCGCCCACACCGCCGCTGGGCTTGCAGACGGTGAAAAGAACGCGGGCTCACATTAGGGCAGCGCAGTTTCACAAGTTGGATTGCCGGCGGCCTCCCAGCTACTGTCTGTTCCCGCCGCTGGAACTGCTATGAGAATAAGCCTTAATGAGGACAAATAAAGCTGACTCCATTTTTGGGCTTCATTTCTGTACGTAGTAAAAGATTTACTCCCATGTGCTCCTATATACCTCCCTTGTATAAGGAAGTAAATAAAATACTCCAAATATATGCAGTAAATAAAACCTTCTTCTGGGTGTGCGTTAGAAGACAAGCCATTTACTCCCATTTGGGCGTTTTTTTTGTTAACAGTGTATGTAAAATTTTGGCGGCGCGTTCAGATATGTGTCCTTGTAGATTTTGACAGGCTTCCCGGGAGTCGGCAATGATAACCCAGGAGTCTGGTTTTGCAGCGGTGAGTGCTATGGTCACCTCCTCCGCGTGCGTAGTGGATGGCTCATAAATAATTTCGACTGCCTGGGGATCTTTAACGTGCACTGACATCGCACAGAACACGGGCGCCTTTTTGCATTTCGACTCTATGAAAACGCCTCCACCGCGATTGGGTTCGAACCCGGGTGCTCCGGCTTAGTAGCCGGGTGCTCTAAGGTATTGTCATTGTTCGCCTCAGATCTACCAATTTGAAGAATTTAGAGTAGCAGTAGTCAACAGTTTGAAATCTCCACACCAGCTCAGCTGAATGAGAATGCTCACCCCTCATTTCTTTGTAGGTTACGACTCATCACGTGCGCAATTGTGAGTTTATAAAGCATGGTTTTCGATGCAAAACAACTTCCATTAGCATCATTCATTTATGTCGTTAGTGAAATAACTCAAGCAAAGTGATTCATTTTGAAAAGGTTGTAAAGTTAACCTTTAGGCCCTATTTATTTAAGAAGCTACCATCAACAAGCCACAGCATGCGTTTACTTGACGGTCACTGAAAGAGAAAGCCCAAGAAGACGGAGTCAGAACGGTTCTTCGACAAGCCGGCTAAGAATTAATCCAGTTCGACACCGTTAGTTATGGGTTGGCTTAACATGACACTGAAATTTTCTGCAAGCTTGAACCGGATAAAGAGTTACGGTGTAAGCAGTTGTTGTTGTTGCCTTTTTTACATGGCACATACCCACGACGGGGGATTGGCCACGGTTCATGGGGGTGACCCCATTGACTAGGGTAAACCGGTGTCACGCCTATGGTTGTGCCTGGAGTAAAAGGAAGAAACAAAATATCGGGAGAGAATATCCGATAATTAAATATTTAAATATATGAAAATACCCAAACGCTCTTTTGAATGCGGGAATTTTTCGAAACAAGTAGCAAGAGAATCTGCCGGTAGCTGTTATATAATTGTGGATGTAATCACAAACTTGTTGCAATACAAAACCACTGGCGCTCGCGCCGAAAGAGAGGAGGAGGGGAACCGACAAAGTGAGACCCAAATTCGTAATGGGATTTATAGGCGTGCTCTATTCTGATGTGCAAACCTCCTGCAAGAGAGTAAGAATTGCTCCAATGTCTCTACTTCAATACAAGCCGCACAAAGGTTTGTGGGACTGAACCCGTATCTACATAAGTAAAGATTTAAACAGGGAATCCTGCACCGCATGAGTGTCATCGCTACCTCACACCGCCGGGTTTTACACGCGCGAGACTTCCATGGGTACATGAGATGTTGGTTGTCAACAGTAGAGAGTAAGGGATCGTTGCATGTGGCATTTATAAACTTAAAACGCTGAAATCGAGGCCTACCGAAAAGAACAAGATTAGGGACGCTACAGGCAACAGGTGCATTTAGAGCTGATTTTGCCAGAAAGTCTGCTGCTTCATTTTGTAAAATACCACAGTGGCCTGGTATTCAAACGAAGCGCATCACTTTCATCCTACCGAGAATAAAAACTTTAGTGAACGTCTCAATAAAGCGTCTCGTGTGGACTCCAGCGCCAGCAAAACAGAGATACAATCAGAGAGGAATATCACCCGAGAAACAGTTGTGGGAATTTTCAAAGCGGCCAGCCCAAGGGTCATAAACTCTGCTAGAAATATGGTTGTGTAATCCGGGACTCTAACCGAAGGGTTTCACGGGAGATACTGAAAAATTACTAACCCTGTGTCACATATATTAAGGAGCCTAAAATAATTTTTAAAGGAAAAAGGTGTGAAGAATACGACATGTATTAACCTAAGAATAAAGAAGAGGAAGAAGAAGCATTCGGAGAGGTGCAGAGAGATGATTGGTGGAGAAGCGTTCGATGAGGTGGAGATAGATGATCGGTGAAGAGAAGAAGACGACGATAAGGCTTACGTGGAATAACACCGAGGCTATAAAAGGGCGAGTGAAAGCGAGGCACGGAGGGGAACAGCAGAGAAGCGGAGGCTCCGGCGGGTCAGGGACACATCGGCTGGAAGAAAGCGACGCCGGCTACTGCTCCGGTGAGCTCGCGTTCTACGGCATCGCATCGTGGACTTCCTGCCGTGCCTGAGCCCGTTTCGGGGAGTCAACGGAGGAAGCTACCACCTGCTACGGCCAGGGGTGTCTCCAACGCTGTTGCCATTCATCCGGGTGGGGCCCCCAATGCCAACAACACCGGCATCACCTCCACGGGCGCTTGGACCGGGAGCTTGTACGACGCAGCCAGCGACGCCGCCAGCGACGCCAGCCCAAGCACGTCGAACGCCGCCTCGACGCCGGCTACTGGGTCCAGACAGCGTCGCAGACGCGTGGAACCAACCGTGAGCACGAACGCCTATCAGTAATATTAGAACGCTGGTAGTAGTAGTAGACGCTGGTAGCAGTAGTAGACGCTGGTAGCAGTGTGCCCGGGTTGTGTATATTTATAGTCTGTGTTTTGTGTTAGTTTTGTTAGTTTTGTGTTCTAGTGTGTGTCACTTAGGGTTATTAAATGTGCGTTTGTGTTTTTACACCTGTCGCCTAGTCCATTCTTTCGGTCCGAGTGTTCTCCGGGGAGATCCGTGACACCCTGCCGTCCGGCCGGCCGCAGATGCATCTGTAGCACTTACAGTATGTTGCGGGTACTGAGCAAGGTGATCAAGGAGGATTCCAGTTAATGTCCTTGCAGGTATATACTTCGCATTAGGGGGAGGGAAACTTAATGAAAAGTAATGTCCACAGGGGACGGTGCCCAACCAACTCTGCATTCAAAATTGTGATCCACACCAATGTTGGATAAAAGAATCTGAGTAAATACAAGTTGAGGAAGGCGGAACCTTGGCCAATGAGGGGTGAGAAAAAGGGCTGGGTGCGCGACGAAAATAGGTGTAGCCACACAAGGAGCCGACTCAAATGTCCGCAAAAAAGTCCTCACAGTTAAAAGGGGAAAGCAGGAGTTAAGGGCTGGAATACGAGCCTCCAAGTACTGAACTGCGGTGGAAACTGATTGAGGGAGACCTAGGCAGAGACGCAGTGCAAGCCTTTCTAACAGCAGCAATGGATGAAGCTTATATTTAGAGCAGCCAGAAAAACGTATGCAGCCAAATTCCAAAATTGGTCTGACATAGGCTTTGTAGAGAAGTACAAGCGTGTCCCGGCGCAAACAAATTTGCTTTTACTTATCCGTAGTAGCCTACTTAGTGCACGCTCTCTTCTCTCAACATCAGTCGATGTAGGGCCGCCAATAAAAATTGGCATCATAAATGACGCCTAGATACCGCAACGATTCTACCTGAGGTACCTGAGGAATGCTGTCCGAGCGGTAGTGTAGCAATCTATATAGAGGCATGTTGGTTTTAAAAACCAGCACTCTGCTTTTGTGCACATTTAATACCAAATTTAATGTATCCAGCCAAGCCTCGAGCGCATTGAGGTAATCCTGGAGAGAACGATATAGGGCATGAATGTCTGCTGCAGAAGCAAAGAAGGCTACATCGTCTGCATAAAAATATACTGTAACATCAGGGTGCACTGGAATGTCGCACATCAGCAAATTGAATAGAAGTGGCGAAAGTACAGAACCTTGTGGCACGCCTGTGGTTTGGGCGTAGGTGTCAGCAAAAGAACTGCCGTCCTGTTAAAAATTCGCGGATCCATGCATAAATGTAGTACGGCGGGTGTAATAATTCCAATTAAGAGAGAAGGACCGAATATTTAACACTGTCGTATGCATTAGCAATGCCAAGCGTCACTAATGCTGATACGTCTTTCTTGCGCATAGCAACGCGGACTGTGCTCTCTAAATTGACATGGGCAGACCAAATGGAGCATCCTCGGCGAAATCCAATCTGGGCAGAGCTCAATGCGTTGACTTCCCAAACATGCGCTGATAGTCGGCTGTGCACATTTCATTCTCTGAGTTTTACTAAATTAGATGTTAGATCTATTGGCCGAATGCTATCTATATGGAAGCCTTTATTTGAATCTTTTAAGAGCAATATTATTTTCGCCACCTTCCAGGAGTGCGGCTACCATGCTGTTTTCAATGATGTATTGACCGGACCGAGGAGGTCTTGAGTAAAGTCTTGCGTTAATATTTTCAACATACCGACCGTAACAGCATCCCGACCCGGATCTTTGAATGGCATTAAAGAAACTGCAGTTGTTAACTCTAATTTCTCAACCACAACATAGTCTGAGCAGGAGTAGAGGGCGAACGGAGGGACTCTACGCATCGCCTGAAAACGTGAATGAAGCCCTTGAGCAATTCGCTCTAACTCACCTTTTGCCTCATGAGGAGAGAGCCCCAGAGAGCTGGTTAACTGCATAGCTGAGGAGTTCACATTCCGTTCCATAAAACGATACAAACCCTTCCTATTTTTTTAGTTGGGAAAATATGTGTTAAAAATTTGGTTGTAGTCATCCTTAGCCTTTGCTATGGTTCTTTTAAACGAGGCTGCGAAAAATTTGTAGTTGACCCAATTTACCGGGCTCTGATTATGCGAAAGGGTCCTCCACGCTGCTTTCCCACGAAGGAAAACTGTCTTACACGCTTTATTCCAGCATGAGGATGGTGATTTATTGCAAATAGCAGAACGTACAGTGAACTGGGAGCTCTCCGCACCCTTCAAAATTGAAGAAAACACTCGCTGAGCGATGTCGGTCCAACATGAACAAGGATCAGATGTAACGGAGGCACCCGAATATAATTTGTAGGCTGCAAGATTAACTTATTTTCGGGCAGAGCCATGATCTTGGAGGGGGCTCACCAATATGGTGCAAGTAATTGGCAGGTGGTCACTAGATGTGCCACAGTCAAATGTAGACCATGCCTCTATGGCTACTCTTCTTGCTGCCAAGGACAAATCTAGAACTGACCGTGAGTTTCTGCGGATGAAGGTTATGGCCCGAGATTTGCAACACCGCACATCATTTGCAGACATCTATGACCATAACATATGTTCATGTGAATCAGTATAGAAACCCCAGACGACGTTATGTGAGTTGGAGTCCCCAGCAATGATTACTCTGCTAGAGTTTGCAAGTAAGCTATCTAGGTGGTCTGTTCTGCATACTCCATTTGGAATATAGACGTTTGCGACTGTGACAGTAGAGCAGTGCGGCAAAGTGAGATGTTGCGGGACCTGGTGCACACCGGCGCTGGGCCAGTGGCCTGCGGCGCCGGTCTGCACCAGGTCCCGACGGCATCACCAACCAAACGCTGAATTATTTGCCCCTGAAAATCAGGAAGGAGCTTCTAAACTTCATAAATCGAGTTTGGGAGACTGGCGATGTTCCTCCGTCATGGAAGGTGGCATATGTAGTTCCAGTACTGAAGCCTGGCAAAAACATGAGGGACTTTGCCTGGTATCGCCCTTTGTCATCGACCTCCTGTGTAGCTAAGTTGATGGAGAAGCTGGTAAATGAGCGCATATCGTGATAGCTTGAGGATAGCAACGCACTTCCAACATGTATGACAGGATTCCCCCTAGGTCTTCGTGCCCAAGATAGCGGTTTAGACTTCGTGAGTCACATTGAACACCAGACAGCTTTCGGCCTTTCCACCTTATCCATTTTCTTGACGTTGCAAATGTTTATGAGAACGTGCTTCAGAACTCAACTCTAAACAGTTTGCAAGACATGGGCATAGAGGGCAATATGTTAAGATACATTTACAAGTTTGTAAGTTATCGCGTGGTTCGTGTACGGTTAGGGAGTACCTTAAGCACCGAAAGGGTTCCATCACGAGGTGTGCCTCAAGGAAGTGTTCTTTCCCCCACGCTCTTTAACGTCGTAATGGCTGGCCTTCCCGATTGGTTGAAAAAAAGTTGCAGGCAAGTGCGTGTGTCAATATATGCTGACATCTGTATTTCGATTACTGGCTAGCGACACAAGCGATTAGCCCTAAAAGCTCGACAGGCTCTACTTTCGGCACAAGCTTACTTTTAAGGTGTGGGATTGTCTCTATCAGTGGAAAAATCTGGCTTTGTTCTGTTTCCAGGGGTAGGAAGACATCAAGCGCGGTTGAAGATAGACCTTGGTCACTTTTGTATCCGCCAATTCAATCACATGCGTTTCCTGGGCGTCATCATTGTCTCTTGTCTACAGTGGCGAAAAGCTGTCGATGCGATTGTTTCATCTCTTTATTAGCGTCTCAATGTGATCCGTAGAATTTCAAGTGAGCAATGTGGAAACCAGCCATTTTCAATGGTCAAACTTCATGAAGCACTGGCGGTCAGTCGCATAATGTATCAATTACGTTTAATTTTCCCTTCGGCATCACAGCTTGAACGCCTCGAAGTTGTCCACAGAAAGGGCCTAAGAAGAGCCATTGCAGTTCCTCAAGCGGCTGCGAACAAGGCAGTACTTCATGAGCCTCTATCGAAACCTCTTAGCCTTGTCACTTCCCAGACACTACTAATGCATCTTGGCCGCCTAGGAGAGACGGTAGCTTGGCGATCCCTTCTCCAGCGGCTCTGCAAGAGATATGAGTCGAAGGCCTACTTGACACTTAATACTCTTAGCTCTTCAGGCCTTAATGTCCGAAGGCAAAGGAAGCGGTTGAAATCCCCCGGTCTTTTCCGACCCTCGACTGTAAGGTCGCAATTCCCCACGTGAGCGCAAAGGGCTTCTAGCCTTTTGCAGCAACGCATTTGCTCGTACTTGAACACATGGAGAAAGAGTATGCCCGCCATCTTCAAATTTTCGTGAATGATTCTGTGGACAAGGTCAAACAAGCTAGCGCAGCGGCCTTTTGCATTCTTTCTTTGTACTGTAAGTGGTCTGTGAGCTTTACTGCTGTCGTATCAACCATAACGGCCAAAAGTGTTGTTATTGAGGCGGCTTTGCGGAAGTTCGTCTTGTCCGGCTCAACCTGTTGTCATACTAACTGATTCAAAATCTGCGCTTGAGAGGTTAGAGCGCGGATCCCCTACTGATGCCTTGTCTAGAAGGTCTCTACGCTTGGTGCAGAATCTGCACAGCAGAGGCTTTACTCTATATTTGCAATGGGTGCCCCCTCACATAGGAGTCTGAAACAATTAGGCGGCAAGCAGTCTCCTTCATAGAGATCTGTGAAGGAATCCATTAAAAATGTACCCCAATATAGAAAAATCATCTGCAGAAAAACGGTGCTCGATCACTTCAGTACCCCGTGGAGTGCTCCCCTCAAGGCATGTGTGACCAACGGACTGAGAAGATCCCAGGCCACTCTACTACATCGGATTCGCACGGCCTCTGCTAGCACTCTTCCCGGATGCATAAGACGGGCATGGCATTTTCTCCGCTTTGTTCTTTATGTGGTGTGTGCGGGGATATTGAACATTATATTATGTACTGCCCAGAGCACAACGCGGAAAGGTATGTGACGTTCGCTTCCTTCAAAAGCACAGGAGCCCTTCACAGTACAGTTCAGGACAATGTCTACCCGAGTGGAAGCCAGACATACAGAAGGGAGGCTGCACGCCTTCTAATAGCGTTTCTGCAGGACACTGATCTTGCTTCTGAATCGTGACAGCAGGAACGGACTATGGTCTACTGCGATTGAATGTGTGCGTAGACGGTGTTTTCTTGAGCGGACTATGTTATACTGTGAGTGAATACTGTGAGTGAGCGATTTAGTGTGAGGGAAGAAAGACAGGTGCCGTATTGGAGGGCTGCGGAATAATTTCGACCACCTGGTGATCTGTAACGTACACTGACATCGCCCAGCACACGGGAGCCTTTGCGTTTCGCGTCCATCGAAGCGCTGCTGCCACGGTCGGGTTCGAACTCGGGTATTCTTGACCAGTAGCCGAGGCGCTAACCACTGCCACCGAGCAAGAAGTCGATAAACAGCGTTGATTTACGTCGCGTGCATGCGGAATAGTGTATTGTTCGCTGGCACCTTTCATGTTTGGAGCGAGGATAATATAGCCGCTAGGACTGTCATTCCTAAATAACAGTGTAGGTCAGGAAGAAAATACGCAGCTGCAAAAGCTGAACTTTGTGTGGAAAAAAACTTGAGGGATAGTGTTTATGGGTCCCTGCAGCGGCCTGGGGTCCTCTTTGAGTATGACTTCGCCGGCACAGTCATTCTCTACGTCGCGGTCATACAACGCGGGAAGTCCTCATACCACTCATGGCGCAGTGATGCAGCAGTTAAAGAGACGGGACATGGCCTCGGCAGGTGACTGCTTCGAACACAGCCGTCAGTGGGGCTTGTTATACAAACGTTGCTCTGCCCGCGCAAATTCTCGCGATCGATCTTTAATAGTTTGCTCAACATCCAGGGGGCAGGTCTCCATCTGCTACAGTGGGCAAATTTCGATGACGCCACAGTTAAGATCACGCGATCTAGGGGACGGGTGGGCCGCCAGCCTTTGCGCTTTGTGCAGTTCTGTGCAGAACGCGAGCCTTGAACTGTATTGCATTCATTGCCTCCACCGGACCAAATGCGTCTACGGTTATGCCATGAACAGAAATTCTGCGCTCTGCACTTGTTCAGTCATAGCAATACGGTTCATATGCACCTCACAATATCTACCTACCTCGCAAAGTGCGGTCTATAATTTCTGTGGCACATTTCACAATGGAAAGCTGATGTTTGTGCGTACATTGCGTGCGAATGTACGAGGACAGAGTACTCGCAATACTGAAATATTTTGTTTCTTTTTAGCGCAGTATTAGAGCAAATGTATAGCGTTCTTGGGGGGGGGGGGCGCTCAAAGCAGCCGTCTAGAACTGACGCACGTTCGCATCGCTCCGACTTTTCGAAGCTTTTTGGCCCGGACGTTTTTTCGCTAGGCTCCCAAAAAGGGATGGGCCAGTGCCATCGTGTTCCCTGTCACCTGTGGACAACAGTTTCAACGCTTCCATGTCGAAGACTAGCACAGGAAACCATCCGGATACATCCGATACGCCCACCGCCGATGCCGCCAACATGGCTCCCGGGGAGCCGCAGCAAGCCGCCGAGGCAACATCGCTTCGTAGCGGCACAGATAACGCGGCGCAATCTGTCGCTGTGCTTGACGCGACGCAAGCATGACAGACGACCAATCCAGCCAAGTGGTTGCGGCGATACCTGTCTCCAATCCCTTCTCTGTTCTTTCCACGGAAAACATGCCTGAAAATAACCATTCTTAGGTAGGATCTTGCACTTTTCCATTTTAGAAATTTGCCAAGCAGCCTAGGATGGGGTTAGGCACTTCTCAGATAACTCAAGAAAACGATCGCTTGGTGAACAAACGACACGGCGTAAAGTTTGGCCGCTCGCAGACAGCAATAAATGGTTGCTACGCGGATACGCATTTTCAATCGCGGGGCCCTTCCTCGGCTTCCACGGTCACCACATTCGGCAGAACCGATCACTTGACTGATAATGACCACTCTGAAGAGGATGACTGGCAGCCTGTTAGACGAAAGAACAAAGCTACAGCTGCCGATCCAACCTGTGTTAAACATACTGTGATAATGAAGCTAACTTCACCTGGACAACTAGGCTCACTCCCCGCACACTGGCTGCACAGAGCCATTGCCGATGAGCTTCAAGAAATCCATTTTCACTCAGGCTTTCAATTACGGCATCTTGAAAGAAGCAATCAGTTTGCGGTCGACGTATCGCATACGCATGCCAGGGACCATCTTCTCGGACTGCAGTCTGTCTTAATTTCTGGAAAGCCTACATCTATACAAGCCTATGAAACCATTCGCTCCGGCCAGATCCGCGGGGTCATATATCGGGCCAACGGGTTAACAAGCGAACAGCTCATGACCAACCTCACGTGCTACTCGTGCAAGGTAATCAGTGCCAGGCCAATGGGCAAGAACGGAGCAGCTCTCATCACATTTGAGGGCTCCAGACGTCCCCGGAAAATCCATCTGTACAGCATACTCCTGCCGGTCATACCTTATCACCCGAAATCTGTCATATGTGAGACCTGTCATAAAATCGGACATAGGACAAATTCGTGTCCACTAGTCGACCAACGTCGATGCTCGTTCTGCGGTCGCCCCGCACATGGCAACCTCGAGGTATGCCCGACAGAACCACTATGCCGTAATTGCGGAGGTCAACACGTAGCTACAGACCCGAAGTGCCCTGTTCGGCGACAGGCTACCAAAACCCTGAAGAACGGCATTGTCCGCCGAATCCGAGTGTCGCGACGAAAGGAGCGCAAGCAACAAGCCGAGCTTCTACATGGCAACGAAACATTTTCGACGGCTGCGCACAAGAGCCCTGCCAGCGCACAGCGATCACCCTCGGAGCAAATTGTGCTTGTTAAGGAGGACTTCCCTCCAATACAAATTCAGCCGTTACCAAAGGAACGAGGCAGTGAACATAAAACTAGAGGGAAAAATGCGCACGGCCGCTCTACACAAACTGAGAGCACTAGTCTAAGGAATGCCATACCTCCATCCCTAACGAGATCTCTTGACCATTCCGCGACGGCGCCAAAGCAAGCACACATACACCGTGCTTATGCTGAAACTCTCCGTGCTACACAGCGCGGTGCAGAAACACATCTGGCGCAAGATCGCACACGCACGGTGCACTTATATGAAGACCAACTCAAGCACATTATCGAAATGGTCACTGCTGAGGTAATCAAGTGCATGCTTCCACTCTTAGGACAGTCGCAGGCTTCTTCGAATCAAGAGCCCGGAATTGGGCACACATCTTCTCTTCCGCGCACCTTCCAGTTTCAAAATGGCGGGCACTAGAGCGAAACCTCATGACATTTTTGCTTCGGACTCTCCTATATGGTTCTTAGAATGGAACTGCCGGGGAATCCGTCGCAAACAAGCAGAACTTCAAAAGGGACTGTCCATCACGCCGATGCTTCCTCTAGCTATCCTGCTTCAGGAGACTGGTACTAATAGGCCCAATCTAATAGGGTACAAACCTTACTGCACCCCTTCCATAGAGCACCGATGTCCTGGGCCAGGATCGCGATCCACGAATCCATTAGCTTATGGGCAGGCATGCGTACTTGTTCTCTCTCGCGCTGCCCACACCGAGCTTGATACGTCCGCGTGGTGCACGCAGACGCAAGAGGTAGCGGGAGTGCGCCTTACATTAGAAGGGGACCAACAAGCATTGGTTTTTTTCGGTTTATGCCAGATCCTTCGGTACTATGACATATCGAGTAGATATATCTCTTATAGAACACTTCTTAAGGATATATCCCCAGGATCGCGTTATAGTTGGGGGTGATTTTAATGCCATGCACACCAGCTGGGGATATCATCGCTCAGATGCTAGGGGAAGGCATCTATGGCAGCACATTGTCAAAGACAAACTGACCATCGTTAACGACCTTACGTTGCCCAGTCGCTTTGGCCAGCACAGAGGTCAACAAGACACTTCTCCAGACCTGACACTTGTTTCCCATCCTAATGAGATCATATGGTCACGGGCTGATGATGGCATGGGCAGTGATCACTATCCCGTGGTGGTGTCATGGGCCCCTCAAGGGCGAAAGTCACTAAAGCGGCAACAACGCCATCGAATAGAGGAGCACGTCTCATGGGACGATTTTCGCAGAATGCTCGGTGAGGTGAACGTTCCCACAGAATTAGACGAACTCATTACTCAGATCAACGGTGCCAAGAAGAAAGCCACAATGAAGCTTTTAGTTAAATACGATGCCCCGAAGCAGGACTCCCACCTTTTGAGTCTGTGGAATCGTAGGCTTCGTGCTCTCAAGGCGTACCGCCGCTCTGGTCGGACATCCCACCGTAGGCGCGCCCTCACCCGCATTACTCAAGAGGTCGAGCAGTATACTGTGCAGCTCGCTCTCCAAGATTGGCAGCTGCTGTGCCACTCGCTCAATGGAACAGTTAACTTATCGAAGGCCTGGCACATATTTCGAGCTGTCCTTGGACGCAAAAGGCCGATTCCCCCTTCCCAAGGCATGGCCCTCAAATTGAACGTCTCCCCGGCTGATCTAGCTATACAAGCAGGGAAGGTCTTTTTTCCCCGACCTGAAAAGGTGGATGCCTTGCCTGCGGACCTCGTCTCAGATACATCGAATGATTACGACGTTCCCTTCACATTAGACGAACTGGAGGCAGCCTTGTATGACTCAAACCATAAAAGTGCCCCGGGACCGGATGGTGTACGCTATTCAACACTTCTTAACCTTCCCAAATCACATAAACTTGCCCTGTGTAAAGTATTCAACGAATGCTGGATCAACGGTGCTCTTCCCCCTGCCTGGAAGGAATCAGTTGTCATACCAATTCCAAAACCCGGTAAGCCAAGTCGGACATTACAAGACCTCAGGCCGATATCGCTGACGTCCAACCTTTGTAAAGTCATGCAACGTATGGCTCTGAGAAGACTTGAATGGTACTTAGACAAGTTCAGCGTCCTGTCTCCTATGCAAGTAGGTTTTCGACGAGGACTCTGCGCGCAAGATATTCTCAGAAGGCTTCATAACGACGTTATCGCATACCCTAGCGGCGTACAGCTCCGGGTGGTTGTTAGGGTTGACGTCAAAAAGGCTTTTGATTCCGTGCCCCACTCTACCATACTTCAGCGGCTCCAGGAAGTGGGGATAGGCGGGAACCTCTACCGCTTCTTGAAAGCGTTTCTTGCGGACAGAACTTTCTCGGTAATGGTTGGGGATACTCAGGGTGCATGGCAACCTAACCGAACCGGCGTACCCCAGGCGCCGTCATATCTCCGGCTCTTTTTAATATCGCGATGTCAGGTCTTCCGCCAATTCTAACGTCGATACCCGGTCTTAAATTTGCCGTGTATGCGGACGATATAATGCTCTGGACCAATTCTGGGTCCCCTGCGGAGCAGGAATTCGCCTTGCAGACAGCCCTTAATGCCGTCCACGACTACATCAAGAAATGTGGCATGAAAACCTCTCCGGAAAAAACCGAGCACGTGACTGTCATAAACGGTCCGCGGCTGCGAGAAGCGGCCGAACGAAATCTTCATTTAGGGGACTCGGTTATTTGCCGGAAACAAACGATCCATATACTCGGAATGCTTATTGACGAGGATGGAGGAGCCAAAAGCTGGATTCATAACACGGTGCTTAGTTGTCATCAGGCCTTACATCTTATGCGCCGCGTCTCTGCGCGTGGGTGGGGAATCTAAGAGGTGGGACTTCGTCAGATAGCCCTGGCACTCATAACATCAAAAATACTGTATGCATATTCCTACATGCGGCTTAACGCAACCCAACGCCTTCAGCTTGAGCGAATCAATCTGAAGGCGATGCGCCTTGTTACTGGCCTACCACAGTTCTGCCCAGTAGAGGGCCTACACGCATGCAGCAAAATCAATGCCCTACAGGATGTGGCAGAGCAACAATTGCAAGCCCAGCGTGTCCGTCTCTCCACAACGGCGGCTGGCCGTCAGATTCTGCGGGCATTAGGCTACAACACTGACAAATTAGAGCTGCTGTCGTCTCCTGCCCCACCATGGGAACTAATCGATTTAGTAGAGGGTATGCCACTACGAAAGAACGAGTTCAGCTAATCCCCAAAGGCGCAAAGCTGCCGCTAGATGTCACGAGAAGATGTCATACAATCTAGCCCAGGAAGGGGCTATCCAACTATATACAGACGCCGCTCAGTTTCAACTTGGCGCCGCAATAGCTTGTCACGACTCTGAGTCAGATACGACAATAGTTGAACGGCTCTCCGAGGAACACACTCTCACTAATCTCGAGCTCATTGTCATACGCCTTGCCTTTACTCGAATAGTAGATCGACAGGATCCGGCTCCATGCACCTACCATGTTTACACTGATTCACAAGCAGCGTACACCGCATGCCGCGCGGGGGGAGCAGACTATGCCGTTCTCAGCGCAATTCGAACGGAAGCCCGACACCTGCGAGAGGAGGGCTACACTATTGTTATTAGATGGATTCCTGCACACGACGGAATCACTGGAAACGAAAAGGCACACCAGGCAGCGCGCGCTGCAGCTCTTTCCGCACCTTTGTCTGGATGCACACTCGTTTCCGCTTCTTGGGCCCGGGATGACGTTGCACATCCGTCGTCACCTCCTATGGATAGGGCCGAGACATGGCATCGCGCACAATGCTATCGCCGCCGCATACTCCAGCACGTGGTGAACCCTGAGCAATTATACCGCCGCCCACCTCGAACTTTCCGAAGGGTAGAGGCGGTACTCCTCAGCCGCGCCCAGACTGGCCAGCTTCAGTCGCCAGCAAAGCTCAACCTCATCAACCCGCACTCATACCCGACCCCTCAATGCCCGGCATGCCCGGCCAGAGGCACGGCCGAACACCTTTTGTGGCGCTGCCCTGCTTTTAACGTGGTGCGGGAGCGAGCACTTCAGTCCCTGGGCGGGCACCGACCTGGCACCTTGCAGGAATGGGTCGATCCACCATTACACATGGGATCATCGGACGCACTCCGGCTCTGGCGGGCTTTTCTCCTATACTTCAAGTAAGAAGAAGGGCCTGGCCGTTTCTTCGCAGAGCCGACCACAGGACCACCCCACTTCGAAGAAGAAGTAGAGACTGGCCCTCCTTCCCCTCCCCCACCTCCACTCCCATGAAGCCCCTCATTTCTGCCGCAAGGCTAGGCCTATTTTATGCAGAAATAAAGACGTTTAAAAAAATATAGCGTTCTTCAAAACCGAAGTAATTTTATGACAAACAATAACGAACGTCAGCGAGATTCTGTATCCTTGGTTTAACAGTCAACGGAGATTTGACTACTACCCTGAAAACATAGGATCACGCAAATTAAAATCCCAACACCGAATCCCAAATTTAGTTGCGCCATGTGCTATATAAAGAGATACAAATTAGTTCAACGTGAACTAATCTCTGGTGCCGTCTTTGCGGTATTCTTTCCATTAGCACCTACTTCCAGAGTTTGGTGCATCGCACACCACTTCAGTAATGAGTGGACACCTAACTTCTACGCCGTGAGGATAATTAGGAAGGTGGTAGTTAAGTAAGAAATAGAGAAACAGGGGCTGTAGAGGACGAATCCGGAATTATTTCGGCCACCTGAGGATCCTTACGAGCACTAGCATCGCACAGGACACGGGCGCCTTTTGGGTTTCGCTTCAAGCACTTTAAGAAACAGGTAAACAACAGAAGGAAAGTGCTGAGCATTAAACAGCACTTTACAGTGTCTGCGAATAACAGCTCGGACGAACACGAACGAATGCTTTAACCAGGTGGCTACCATCTGAAACGCAGTGCCCCTCGAGAAGCCAAACATTTTCCTCGCGCTGAGCGCGCCTGTACGGCTCGGCTAGCACGTAGAGCCCGTCACACTTCCCCTTTAAGCCACCATAACACAAGCGATACACCGGACCATAAGCAGCTGCCCTGTAGAAGCATCGGCGGCAAAGCAGCGCTAAAAAGACGTCGACAAAGACGAGACAAGAACGGGCGCTGAACATCAACACCTTCCGAGACACAGCGGGTGCTCGCCTCGGTCGAGGCGGGGCGCGACACCTGACGAACCAAAGAAAGTTTCTCTAGCGTTGATTTCTTGGACGGCACCGCAAACTTAGGGCCCAGAGAAAGGACACGGCTAACGTAGACTGGCAAAGTTACATCACCTACGACGTGCACCTTGAATTGTGGTCCCTGCAATTCTTGAGCAGGCCCGGCCGACACTCTTCTCCACACTTGTTGCCAGAGGAACTCCGTTCTCGAAAGGTGTTGATGTTCAGCGGCCGTCCTTGTCGTCTCGTCTTTTTCCACGCCTTTTTATCGCTGCTTTTCTTTAAAATATGTACAAACGCGCCCAACTCGCCGCATTAACCAAGCGGCTAAGAAATTCTAACTTTTTAAGTGCAGTCTTGTTTGTGCACTTCACGTGGCAGGGCCTATTGATAATAGCGGCGATGCTCTTTTCCAGTGTTGGAAGTTAGCTTTGCGGTGCTGCTGGTATTATAGTTCAAAACGCCTGGAATCGATGAGCAATAACTTCAGTGGCTCAAATGCCGAAGTGAAAGTTACTTGTGTTTTCTGTCTTTGTTTGGTGAGGTCTGAGAGAAAATGCGCAAATATGGAAGGATAATTGTATGCGCGATCGCAGTAACTATGAGCTTCAAATGCTGGAGTTTTTGCTGTCCAAACGGAGTGGCTCTCCCTCGCCTCACCCCTGTTCCTCCTTTCTCCCTGTTCATGTTTATCCCGACTGCTTCCCTCTCTCTTCCTCCCCAGCTCATATGGCGGGTGATTTACGACTGTACCACAATGCGGTCGCATTAGGTACAAAAGATTCACTCCCGTTCTTTTGCCTCAGAGCTCTAGCATCACTTTGTACTGCAGACAGAAAGGCTCAGGTTCATTATTTTTACAAAGCGGAAATCACGCATACCTCATTAACGCATGGCTGTGTCTAAAGAAAGACAAGGTCGTCATAGACAGCTAACCTGCTTTCCCCTGTCCTTGGCAGTGGAGATTTTGGCGATGTACGCAGGCACCACTAGTGAGACGACGCCTGTGCAGACGCCTTGCGCTGATCTTGCAGCGAGAATATTCTAGGAATCGGCGGAGGCCCAGGCAACGGCTAGCCAGGACGCAAGGGAGCTCACAGAGCCCAGTGCCAGCGCACGACGGCGACCAAGGATGAACGCCAGAGAGAAACTGCCTAGCGCTCCAATGAGAGCCCCGAGCGGAAGCACCATATCGAACCTGCGGATGCACATGTTTGCTTTCAGTGTACTGCCATTGTACAGCAGAATGGTGCTAATACTACACACATGTTGCGTTCATTGGGATGCGGCCGCTGCCGTGGCAGAAAGTCTAGAACCTCTTTTTGTCTTACTCTTGTGAATCATCCAGAGAAAGTGCAGCCTCTAACCTGCTTCAGGCAGCCGTCCTAGGTTTGTTGCGCATACATTTAAGTTAGAAATACGGGAAGCAACTTGTGCTTTGTTCACTTACCTACTGATACTTATCGAGTACCAAGAAAAATCATAGGGATCCTCTGGGTACTTTGTTAAGCAACATGGCGTAGCTTATTCATGCGGAGTCACTAGATTTCGAACTCCGCAGAGGTCTGTTCAGTGGCGCTCTGGATAGCAACGGTACTTCACAGCGGACGAATTGTTGTGGAAAAATTTTTCCAGAGCAGTAATTTAATAGAAAAGTTAGCCTACCGCTACAGACAAAACGCGTCAATTTCAATTAAAGACGTCTTTAATTTCCCGCTTCCCTATAACGCAGTAGAGCGCCGTCATTTCGGGAAATAATCCACTCTTCAATGTACCAAAGCACACTGAGCAAGTGTGAGTATTATTTGAAGTTTGAAATATTAATGGTTTGGATTTGAAGCTTCCAAGCCTCCTCCATTTTCGAGCAAGTATCTGAATATAAAACTCGCTAAAGGTACGTACATAGATGTTGTCTCTCGCTTCTGCATATATGAGCTGTATCAAGAACAAAATAGAGAGATGCTACCTGGTGTAGTATTTCAGAGGCGTTGCTCAGAAGTTCCGTGATCGCCCTAAGGTGGGCTTATTTGACGGAACGAAATTTAGTTAGTTTAGTTATTACATTTAGAAAGAGTAAGCTATATTTTCTTCTGCGCATTCCGGGGTTCATAATAATAATAATAATTGGTTTTTTGGGGAAAGGAAATGGCGCAGTATCTGTCTCATATATCTTTGGACACCTGAACCGCGCCGTAAGGGAAGGGATAAAGGAGGAAGTGAAAGAAGAAAGGAAGAATAGGTGCCGTAGTGGAGGGCTCCGGAATAATTTCGACCACCTGGGGATCTTTAACGTGCTATGACATCGCACAGCACACGGGCGCCTTAGCGTTTTTCCTCCATAAAAACGCAGCCGCCGCGGTCGGGTTCGAACCCGGGAACTCCGGATCAGTAGTCGAGCGCCCTAACCACTGAGGCAACGCGGCGGGGCGGGGTTCATAGGTAAACACGAAAGAAAGGTAAGGACGCTTTTGCTATTTTGCTCCTGTTTACGACGCCCGCGAACAATGAATCTCATCACAGATATTTGGACAGTTTTAGTTACATTTACGTACACAGTTCATGTACGCAAACGTAAGAGGTCTATGTAGCCTACGCCACGTTTCGTTTACACTTTTAGTCACACGTACTGCACGCGACGCACGCTGCGCGTTGTTCCTAGCGCCATCTACTAACCGATACAGACACTGCTTTAATCACTTAATACACGACGAACGAGTCAAAACCAAGCCAGGCGAACTGCGTCGCAGAATTGGTATGACGACGACAAACGTTACTTCGTCAGGCTTAACAGCTGAAAAATCGCCCTTCTATCGGAAAAATAAAGGCTATTGTACTCCACGCGAGTGTGAGAATGGGAAAACTGAAGGCGAACAAAACAGTTTAGAACACGACTTAGCGTAGAGAGATAAGCGACGAAAATGTTATCGCTGTGAACCGAGCTTGAAGGGCGCCGCCATGTTGTCAACGCTACGTACGCAAGGAACGCGAAGACCGCAACGTGAAAATCCGAAGCTCACGTACGTTCGTGAGACACGCGCAGACCCTTTGTGTTCTGCGCATGCGCACTGGCCACCGTAAGAGCTCTACATACATGGAGGTTCTAGTACGTGAAACTAAATCTGTCGATTGGCTCTGAAAGTAAGGTACCAAAACACTGCCTGGCCACTGCCTTCTGCGTCGGAAGCGGTGCTTCTCGCTCGACCGAGGCTGCCACAAGCTGGCAGCGAGTAGCCGATGGCGACGCGCACGCTCAGCGAACCTGCTCATCCGGCTACGAGCGAATTACGCAGTCTGCAGCTCGTGGTCTCTTCGTGAGAGCGCCGATCCGGGACCGGGATGTCGAAGCTACGGCCCGAGCTGCGTCTGACGGAAAGTGGTGGTCGCGCTTTGCTGGATTGGGTTGTGCCCGTTGAGGACTCCTCTTTTTCAGTTGTTGTTGTGGTTGTTGTTTGCCTATGAAAAGATGGCACATACCCACACCGGGGGGTCGGCCAAGAATCGGGTGGCTTTTCATCTGAACGCAGTTAATAAAAAGGAAAAGCACGTGGCAGCGCAACACCGGCGTATTCTTCCTCATGAACAGAAAAGGGGTGAGAGTTTTGATTTCAAAACTATAAGAATAATAATAAAAGTGGATTTAAAAAATAATGATTAAGTCAAAATGTAATAATTAATAGAAAAGAAAAATTTTGGAACACTTAGCAAGTATTGTAGAAGGATTTCTTGCTGGGCGAGTTGGTGCATAGCTTTCCTGGTATGGTGTTGCGCACACGGCGAAACAAACACAGGAAGGAATAGGACGACAGAAAGAGCGCAAACGATCAACTGACTTTATTGTTATCACAGCAACATATATATGAAGAAAAAACACGTGCAAAAGAAAAGAGGAGAGGGAACAAAGATGAAGGTTGTGACAAGTCAAGTCTGCATGTGTCAACAAAAGCAGCGGAGAAAATTTTTCTCTTTATCATATAAGGTGACCGAGGTATCACTTACACAACTATCACCTTTTTCTCTGATGTAAAATGCCTCCATAAGTTCGCGGGCTATTTTGCTTTTGCTTTTGCCCAGAATCTTGATATATTTTTGAATCGGCTCCCAACCAATGCATGAAATGCAATGAGCGGGCAAGTTCGCCCCTTCTCTTTTCTGTATAGAAAGCGCATGCTCCCCTGCTCGTTCATTGACGCAGCGTCCAGTTTGGCCGATATACACACGTCCACATTTGAGCGGGAATAGTTAGACCACGCACGTGGAACATTTGGCAAACTGTACAGCATGTTTGATTGTGCATGCGTTTCGTGGGGTTCCATCCTTGGTGATCCTGGAGCATAACCCAGCGAGCTTTCTTGGGGCCGAAAATACCACCGGAACGCCATGCCTGTTGGCCACTTTTTTATTTTTTGGGAGACTTTGTGCATATATGGCACCACCGTCGGCTTTATACTACGCATGCGCTCAGGGACACAGCTGCACTTGCCTTTATTTGTCTTCTGCAAAAGGTTCTCGGCTACCGCAGTGAGGAGCGAACTGGGGAACACGGCTGAAAGCAGCCTGGTGATCTGATTGTGAAAGCTTGAACGCATTTCATGCTGGCATGATTTGTTTAAGGCCGATTCTAAGCTTGAGATTGCAATTGCTCTTTTCACAATCTTCGAGTGAGCAGAATCAAATGGAAGGAGTGCTTTCAGTGCTATAGGAGCATATTTCCAACAGACATGATTCAAGCCAAACTGCAAGTTAATGTCTAAAAACTGCAAAGATCCGTTAGTTGGGAGTTCGTGAGTGAACACCAAACCTTGGCCATATTGTCTAAAAAGAGTTAAAACACTGCTAACTGGGTCAGTGCAGGTCACCGTTTTCTGTTTAGAAAAAAAACAATTAAAAAATCGTCAACATACCTAAAACATTCAAGAACACCGTGGTTAGTAAGCTCTGGAGTCAGGGTACGGTCAATAGCAGCTAAAAATATTTCGCAGAGGATCGGGGCGACACGGGAGCCAATGCAGATGCCCTGTCTTTGAATGTAAAAACTGTCTTTAAAAGATATAAAGGTGGCTTTCAAATAAAATTCCAGCAAGGACATGAAACTGTCTGTTGAAACGCCAGCGGAGTTTTGAAACGCTATTTCACCGGAGCTCCCAATGCATTCTTTTACGGCCGCGAACAATTCATTATGAGTCACAGAATAAATCAGATCTTCCACATCAATAGAGAAGGCGTAGCCAATATGAGCAGTAGAAGCCAAGAACCTAACTAAATCACCGGAGTTTTTTGTCGCAAAAGGGTCTACAACCTGTAAAGCACCAAGATGTTTTTGCAGAAACTGGCTAATTAACATCTGCCAAGAACCCTTCTAGCTTACTATTGCTCTAAACGGCAAAGAGACCTTGTGCGTTTTTGCCGTGAAAACTGACAGCGCTTTCTTTTTGCAGTTGATAACCGAGCTTGCAAGCTTACACAATTCAAGTTGCCTGCAAAGAGCTGAAGCCTTGCTCTTAAAGGGAAGCTGAAGCACTTTTCGAAAAAAATGAGTTCTGAACGTCATTTTATAGCTTTTAGTACACTAAAAAATAATATCTCCTTCAAAAAGAGCGGAAATAAGCGCAAAAAGCTGTTTTTTAGAAGAAAACGCGCCCCATCGCCTCAGGGCGCCGAGCGAACGCCGCTCTTGCCCGCGATTGGTCGGGACCGTCATGACGTCATCCACGGGGATCTCCGGCCGGCACCGATGGCGTTGCTGCGTAGCGCGTTGCTTAAGTTGGCTTTTACGGACTACATTTGGGAAATTATGGATAATTCAAGCAGTATTGAACAGTTTGGACTTTCGCCATGCATGTTCGAGCCATCAGCAGCTTCAGAAAACGGCGGAACCAACGACGCCGCGGAGTGCGCCGGCAGCGAAAATCAAGTCGCTACATCTTCACGTGTTGGAAATCTCGAGTGTATAGATGGGTGGATGACAGCTTTTATTTCCACCGAAAATGGAGACCCTTCATTACTCACAGCCCCCGGCACGCAGGCCGGGAGGGCCGGGGCCGGAGCCTCCGTGAATAAAGGCTAACAAAGAGACTTTATCTCTTCGCGGAATCAGCCGCCAGGCGGATCGGCTTGTTTTTGCCGAGCGGGTTATTTGCTGCGCAGCAGGGCTTCCCAGCTTTCTCTGCTGTCAATAGCTTCGTCGACTCCGGGGTAGTCGGCGCATTCCCATATTTTCTGCTTCCGGGTAACCGTGGAACCGCCGCACAGTCGGAACCTGGACGAGCGCGCCCAAACCTATTCCGAAATCGTTGTGAACTACAGACTACAGAAGAGATAACTGGTGCCATCGCCTGATAAGAAGCTAATAGAGAAGCGACATGGCGGCGCCTGCAAGCCGGAAATTTCGTTAATCCAGTATGGGCATTTCACGTTCTACCAGGGTAACACGAAAACCAAATCTCGAGTGATACGTATGTTTTGCATAGGTGCATGCACGTGCATATCTTTTGTGTAGGTGCAAGTGGCAATAAAAAAAGTAAATTGCGCTGAAACGTTGTTGTGTACCGCTGCTGCATAAAACCTAGGCCACGATCTTCTTTCCGGTGACAGTTTGTGTGTGTCTTCTCCTGTTCCTGCATCTATTTTCGCTGTTTCTTTTGCTCTTCACCAACTTCTTGTAACTCCTGTAAGCGTGATGTAGTTCAGATCACCGGCATGCTTACACGAGTCGCACGGGGTAAAGCATTTGTTTGTTGATTTATTTATAGTTACTTGCCCAATTACTCCCGAAGGCCTTTTAGAACTACAAATGAATGCCAAACTGGATGAGTTGGAGTGGTTGCGCTGCTGTACTGTAGCGCGAGAAGAGTCGAGGGGACCGGGAGGAAGGTCCCGTCTGCGCTTTCCTTCAGTCGCAAGTTCGGCCTACTGTTCAATCATGAAACTTCTGCACTTACCCCCGGGCGCTGTTTTTTTTGCATGCTGAACACGCTTTTGAACAATAATTATGGCTGCGTTTCGGAGCTCTCAGTGCTGCTCATCAAAACTACTGTGCTGCGAGATATATATAGTTGCTGTTGTTGCGTATCGAGGTAACCAGAAGAATTACTTATGGCAGATATATGCATACCGCGGCTCGACAACTTTACCGTTCGGACTCAAGGACAGACTTTGCATGAATTCTGGCGCCATTGTCGATCGTCAGCCATAAGCAAGCGCTCATGAATGCAAGTGTTTGCATTGCTCAAGTTTACTAGGTTGATATAATCGGTTTTTTGTTCAGTTAGGTGCAGCGGCATGTGCTGTGCGCTGATGAAAGATTAAGAGAATTGCTTGTGCTGCCATGAGCTGCAAGCAATCAGGACCAACCCAAAAGGCACACAGTGCGTAACGAGCTCAAAAGAGTTCAAGACTGATTCACGTTCATAGTATTCCAGCGCAACGGCACATAGCAAAAGAAAAGAAGAAGGACGAACACAGCGCTGTGTTCGCCCTTCTTCTTTTCTTATGTTACGTCTTCTTTTCTTCTGTTACGTCTTATTTTCTTTGCCTATGTGCCATTGCGCTGGAATACTATGAACGTGAATCAAGATTACCAACTAGCCCAAAAACTGACTCTACTGAAGTTCAAGACTGTGTGCCTCAAAGACAGTGCTGGAAGTGGCCTTAGCTCAGCATGGATGTGAACCAGCTGGAAAAGGCAAAGCGTTTACAAACAGGTAAGAAAGTAATATAACGAAAAAAAATGTTCATGCACATATTTTGTGCATGCAGTTTCGGCATGCTGCGTACCGCCAGATTGTCTGGTTAACGTGGAAGAGGCTGTGGGAGAACAACCGACGGATTCTACCAAGCTGTGTGCTGAGCGCTATTCGAAAGCAGTACCATACCAAAACTGGTTTATAGGTATACAGGCTTCAAGCAATAAAAGTAACGCCCGAACGAGAGAAAGTAAACGGCATTGGCAGAAAATTACGTTGATCTGTGGTTCGCCAAAGGGCGGGCCGCCGCGAAGCAAACATAGCTGGACGGCCGGCCGACTCTCCGTGAATGGCGTCACTTCCGCCAGTTCTTCGGTTTTGCCGTCCCCCCATCTGGCGCTTCCGGAAGCGACGAGGGCGTGCCGACGGCGGGTTTTTAAGAAGCGATTGCAGCTCTGCTTGCGGATAGAATCGGGGAAAAAAATTACACACATGATTTTCAAGGTTCTTTCTTCCCAACCATAGCGTTTCATGCGATTTGAAAACCGTTTCAGCTTCCCTTTAATCCTTGTGGCACTTGGTTTGACGCGGACGAAAATATCAGCGATAGCTTGTGCCGCTTTCTCGCTGAAGGAATCTTCTTTTAGGGCAACGAATCCTCCATTCTTGTCGGCCTCGAGTGACCGCAGGTTGTTGTGCCTGAAGAAAGTAACGACGCTTCTGGCTGGGCCTTTAGTGTTCCTGGTGGAAGCCGTGGAAACTGTTTTTGTTACAGTCTCCACTCCCTCCAAGAGGCTCCTTTCACGATCCTCTCCGTCGCCCTTGCTAGAAATGCACCGATTAAACGCTAACAGGTCTTGATCTTGAACCGATGCCTCATAACTGTACTTCGGACCCTTGCCAAGGATGTCAGCCACCTCTTCAGGCAGCACCACTTCGTCCAGAACTAGTAGGCTACTTAGCACTTGCGCGTTGCCTGCTGGTCTCGTGCAAGCGATAGCTTGCCGAAGGTACTTATCGCCCCAAAACTCAGTCCCCTGAGCTGCAAATCTTCTGGCGGTACGCAACTTGATTTCCGCTAGCCAACCCGGGTCTAAAGCGTAACAAAGCGATCACAAAAGGTCATGATCGTATGTTTGATCGTATGTACCTGCATAAGCGCTTCAAAAGCCCCACATGCTGAGGCACATGTGAAGTGCTTCCCCCTCTAAAAGGACGAGAGGACGAAGTTTATATGTAGCCGAGCCTGAAAACAACACTGATCCAAATTCTAAAATTGGCCTGACATACATTATGTAGATTATTAATAGCGCATCTCTGCGCATGCCGTACCAGTGATGACATAATCTCCGTAACATGACCACGGCACGAGCCCCTTTCGCCGCGAAATGGTCAATGTGAGGTCGCCAGGTGAGATTGTTGTCATAAATGACCCCTAGGTATTTTAGAGATTGAACCTGCGGTATTATTTTTAACTGGCAAGTGAGGGAGACCACTACAGGAGTGTATAGAGGGAAACCAAGAGTGGCGCATTTGCCAACATTTAACTTCAGGTGTAATGCGCTCAACCAGTGCTCAAGTGTATTCAAATATGACTGCAACAGACCATAAAGGGAATGTATATCCGGCGCAGCAGCAAAAAACGCAATGTCGTTCGCATAGACTTAAGTGCGTACATGGCGGTGGAGAGGAATTGAGCTCAACAGAATATTAAAGAGCACAGGAAAAAGAACAGCTCCTTGCGGTACACCTCGCGTTTGTCTGTACCTCTCTGAATGAACACCATTATGGACGCAAAAGAATTCCCTGTTATAAAGAAATGCAGATATCCATGCAACTACATAACCTGGAAATTGAAGAGACTGTAGCCTATGTATCAGGATGGAGTGTTCTACACTGTCGTAAGCTTTGGCGACATCTAACGTAACCAAAGCCGCGACCAGGCGTTGACGACGCGCAAGGAGAATTCTGCTCTCAAGATCAGCATGTACATTCCATATCGAACACCGTGGCCGGAAACCGAGTTGGCACGGGCTGAGTATACTTTTGCGGTCCACAATGGCTGACACCCGAATTAGTAACACCCTTTCTATCAACTTTACCACGTTTGATGTTAAAGAAATTGGCCTAATATTATCCAATTCATAGCCTCCACCCTGATTTTTAAGTAAAGGGATCACCTTGGACAGCTTCCACTCAGAAGGTATCCAAGCGTGTTTGAGAGAGTAGTTTATTAGGTGCAATAAGGAGTTGGGAGACTCTTCAAATAGAATCTTGAGCATCTTTGTGGTAATACCATCAGGGCCAGGAGCAGCAGCTGGCAATCTCTGGACAACTTGTGAAAGCTCTGATAGATTTTCCTGTGCGGCATTATCATTTGGTACGACTGGTGCAAACAACAATGGTCGCATAGGTAGTAAAGACGAGAACCGCTTTTGCAGGCCTGTGGCTATTAATTCAACCGCCTGGATCGCTTCTACAGGTGACATAACTAATGACTGAAAATTGTGAGAGGACATGAGCTGTTTCCTAGACCGTAGAAAACCGAATAGTGCACGTCGGTTGCCCGCCTTTGAAAGATAATCGAAGTGTTCTAAGTCATATTTTTCCTTCGCGCGAGAAACTGTGCGTTTAAAGGTGACTGCAAAAAATTTATAATCACTCCAGTTATTCCGGCATTGGTTATGAAGAAGATTTTTCCATGCTGCCTTTCTCCGCCTGTAATCCCTTGTGCAGTCCGCAATCCACCAGTTAGAAGAGTTCTCTTTTGTTGGCCTCACCAGGAACTCCGTCTTTTTACGGCTTTCCTCTATAGCCAGACATATGCTTGCTGACTGGTGGGCCTCGGCGATGTTAGACAGCGAAGCAAGGGCAGAGCGCAACACCGTCTGAAATCTGTCATAATTTACATGTGACCGAAACTGAGAAGACGCCGGAGTTACACAACATATGATATCAAAATGAATAGGTATTCGGTCACTTGAGGTGCCGCTATCAACAGTCGACCAATTCGTTACGCCAATTCCAGGACTAATGAACGTGATATCTAAAACAGATTGAGTGTGTGAGCGAAGATAAACGGCCGATCCTGAATTTAAGCACATCAGGTTGTGATCAGAAACCCAGTCCCAAAGGCGCTTGCCGCATGTATTAGTCCCAAAACCCCACGACACATGGTGAGAATTGAAGTCCCCAGCCACGAGAACTAGGTTTTTATAGTTAGCGAGTAACAAGTCCAGAGGTCTAACATCCGGGACTCCATTGGGGAAATAACAATTTCCTATTGAAAATGGAGAGCACCCAGGAAGTACAATGTCTAGTGCCAAAATCTCACAGTCAGGAGACATTTGTTGAAAAGATACCATAGCCCTGTGGCAAAATTTTTAAGATACTAAAGTTAGTAACCCCCCCCCCCTCTAGACTGGCGATCTAGGCGAAATGAACGGTAATTTTCAATATGAACATGTTTTTTGGTTGAAAGCCACGTTTCTTGCAGAATTATGACATCCGGATTAAGCTGGGTAGAAATGCAGTGTAAATCTGTGGAAGCTGAAAGAATAGAGCGAGAGTTCCACAGCAGAACTCGCAACGACGCTATGGTTGCGAAAGCCTAGCAGCAGCAACTGTCTTCTCCCAAATGGTATCCTTGGGTTTGGTGCCAAGCTGCTGCTTCTTTGATTTGGGCTGGGTGCCCAGAGAAGACAACGAATGAGACATGGGGGACCCGCTGCGCTTAAGAAGCCGCGCATCAGGCTCCACCATCTCGGAATCATAGATTATACCAACATCCGTCGAAGTACCCGAGGTAGGTACAGCGGAAGGGGCAGAAGTTTGTTCCTGGGGCTGTGATGCTACTGGAATTTTAGATCAGATAAGAGGAGAGGGAATTGCTGTCGAAAGAGGTGCCAAACCGGACTGCACGGCATGTGTAAGGTGAGTCGCTAGGACGTTTGTAAGGCACTCCGACACACTTGCGACAACTTTTCTACTATTTTAGACATGGAAGCCTCCACAGCAGCCGCAATTGCCTGGGACAGCGTTGAGTCTAACATGACACATTGCTGAGCGGGCACACCGGCATAACCGTGGGCACGTTCTTTGACCTCTGAAATAGCGTCACGGCGCGAACAGCGTTTTCTGTCAATTATCTCCAGAATTTGGATTTCCTGAGCTCGAGAGGGACAATTTGAGTAGTTTGCAGAGTGGGCACCACCGCAAAGGCAACACTTCTCATTCTTCTCAGTGCAGGTGCTCTTTGAATGACCATCCCCACAGTTGCAACACCTCAAGTTGGATTTGCAACCGCCAGCGCTATGTCCATAGCGCCAGCAGTTGTTACACTGCAGAGGCCGTGATGATAACTGGTCTACCCGAAAAATTAGAGGCCATGCCTTGATTTCAGAGGGGCAGGAAGTGCCGGCAAAGGTAGCAATCAGTGATTCAGCGGGCATCCGCAAGTTTTTTACATCCCTGCTACAGCGGTGCACAGCAACAACACCTGCAGCCGACAGAAGCTCAAGAGCTCCCCTCATGTAAAGCCCTCAAGGGCCCTTGAGGTATCTATAATAAATAAAGAGTCTCTGCCGGAGACAGGGAAGAGTCTACGCCTCGTACAATACCTTTCGTGCACGCCAGATGTGAAGGGTGAAGGAACTTACCCGTAGGGAGGCAAAGGATGAGGAGTTTAGCAAATCTCTTACACAGGCGAGGTCTGGAGATATGCACAGAATCCCGCCGCGTCCAAACTGGCGTACCTCTGAGATCGGCCCATAATGAGAAGTCGCCGACTGGAGAGCAGTCCGAACAGCACCAGGGTTGTTCATCTTGATTACACCACCATCCTTAGGCACCAACACGACAGGGATACTGCCGACACCACTGCGCGAAAAAGCTTCCAACGGTAGGAGATCAGTTGACAGAGAAGCCGACCAGAGGGAACTCCCCTGGCCGGGAGACTGGTTCGACATAGCCTGGGCTTACTGCCTTACCACGCAAAGACGCAGAGTGAAAAGGCCACAACCAGCCACCCGAAACTTAGCCGATCGTTCCCAGCAGAGCAGAGCAGAACAGATCAGAGCCACGCGGGGGGATTGGCCAAGGTGTAGTGGCATAAACGACAAAATTTCCATTGGAGATTACGACAGAATTTGAGCACCAAGCGTGAATTTTGAAATATGTATCACGCTTCTCTTCTTATTCTCCGTCTTCGTGTGTTCTTGAGCGAGCATGCATCGTGAATCGCGCGAGCTGGGCTCTTCTTCACTTCAGAGTAGTGCTTAAATTTTCCGCGAATTTTCAGAGTTCAATATTCCTCATTTAAAAAGGCTGTGCGTCTTCTTACTAGCGCCAAAATAGGCGGGGCCACCTCATATTGATATCACTCTTGAATCTGCCGGGTATCAGTGACCACTCAGTAATACACGCGACATTTCTCAACCACTTACCGCACCCGAAAAAATAACTAAAACTGTCACACTTTATGATAAAGGAGACTATGAAAGCATCAACTGTGAACTTCATGCGTTCGAAACCTGGTTTTTAACCAAATTTTGTGATCGCACTCCTGAAACTAATTGGCTACTGTTCAAAAACAAAATGCATGCACTAATTCAAAAAGTTATACCTACCATCACCGTAACTGAACGCCATGAATCTCCCTGGTTCAATTTCTTGCTAAAACGCATGAATAACAAAAAGAAAAGACTTTTCCGAACCGCCACAAAAACCAATAACCCAAACACGTGGCATAAATATTACGAAGCAGAAAGATCCTATAACCTACAGGTATTCAAAATTAAACACTCGTTTTTTTCTTCTACTCTACCCGACATGATTCGTACAAACCCACGTCAATTCTGGAAGTGTATCAATCCTAACCCCATCTGAAATGTAGCACTGTGTGACGATGATAATAATTCAATTGAAGATCCTGACGTTGCTGAAGTTTTGAATGTATCATTCAGCTCAGTTTTCACTCACGAACTGGATAACAATTTACCCGATTTTCCTTCCTTTAACTTTCCACATATGCCGGACGTGAGCTTCGAACCTGATGGTATTGTCAAATTAATGGACTCTTTGAAATTAACCTCTTCAGCTGGTGTTGACGGAATTAATACTAAAGTGTGAAAAAATACAAAACATACCACTAGCATCATATTGTCTCATATCTTTCAGCAATCCCTTTCATCGGCCATGATACCCCATGACTGGAAAGTGGGCAAGGTCATCCCAGTCCCCAAAAAAGGGCTTTCATCTTCTAGCCATAATTATCGACCAATATCCATCACATTTATCACTTCCAAACTAATGGAACATGTAAGTTTCTCTCAAGTTATAAAATTTCTAGTGTCCGTCAACTTTTTCCACCCTAACCAGCATGGCTTTTTAAAAGGTTTATATTGTGAAACACAACTAGCCCTCTTTATTAGCGACCTTAGCTCTAGCATTGACCTTAACATTCCTGTTGACGCCCTCTTCCTCGATTTTGAAATATCTTCTGACAAAGTTCCTCACAAACGACTATTCCTAAGCTTTTTCGTCTCAATCTTAACGAACATGTTTTTAATTGGATATGCAGCTTTCTCATTAATCGGCAGCAGTTTGTTTTTGTTAATAAATGTTCATCTTCTTATTGCTCTGTTATATCTGGGGTACCTCTGGGCACCGTCTTGGGCCCCCTCCTTGTTCTCACTTATATTAACGATTTGCCTACTAACATATGTTCTAGCATTCGCATATTCGCTGATGATTGCGTTATCTACCGGCCTATTACTAACAGCGATGACATTTTGCATCTTCAGTCTGACATGCACCACGTACTAACCTGGTGTAATACATGGCTAATGTCTTTAAATGTGAAAAAAACATTTCTGCTATCTTTCCACCGACGTCATTCACAACCATCTTCAAGATATCGAATCGGGAATGCTGAAATCGCTTCAGTATTAACTTACAAGTATTTAGGCATCCATTTGACACCTGATCTAAATTGGTCTTTTCAGGTATCTCAGATTACTAACGAGGCAAATCGCGTCCTTGGTTGCTTACGACAAACCCGGCGACTAGCACCCCCATCAGTGAAATCCCTTGCTTACTTAACACTTATCCGTTCCAAATTAGAATATGCATGCGCGATCTGGGACCTTCATCAAAATAACCTTTCCACTACTCTCGAATCTGTACAGAATCGCTCAGCTCGTTTAATTTTCTCAGCCTATTCTTATCATGTAAGTGTAACTCAACTAAAACGCAATTCTCAACTCACAACTTTAGTGAACCGCCGAAAAATTTCCAGATTATGTCTGTTTCATAAATTCTATCATCATCCATATCTCAACTCCATTATCAGCCCCGCACATCGCATCTCCAATCACACAAACCACGGGAAGGCAGTCTACCCTCCCCCTGCCCGCAGTTCTGCGCATCTGTCATCATTTTTTGTTCATACAGCAAGGGACTGGAATGACCTGCCAAACGCCATCGTTGAGCAGATCGACTCATCGTCATTCAGATCGTCAATTGAAGAAATTTACTGCTGAAGTTCCCCCCCCCCCATGTAATACCCATTCAATGGGGCCTTTGAGGTATTAATAAATAAATAAATAAATAAATATTCCGCGCTAGAAAGATGAGCCTGTTGTATGAGCTCAGGCCCTGTGGTAGATGAGATTTCAACCTGAATTCTGATTCTCCATTTAGTTATGGATAGATCTAGAGCCACCAAATTTTTTCTCGTTTCTTTCCATTTTGTCTCATTCGAAGCTTAATTTTTGGACTCAGTTATGTTCCGAGTTCGAGTTTGACTTTGTCTGGGTAGCTCCACGAAGATTGACTAATTTTTGTAAGTACCAAAATTTATGCGTTTCAATTGTCTAAAAAGAGAGAAAAAGAGTTCACTTCGCATTATTTTTATCGCAACAAAATGCACAGGGAGATGTTAAACCAGTCGGCATTTCCCATCAAAGCACGGACTGCCATTTCAATCTGGATGAAATGTCGATATATGACTCAGACTCCAAAGCAGCACATACAGCAATCTTTTCCGGCTTTCCATAATGTCAACGCCTTGAACTGACCGGCTGAAAATTGTTGATTTAGGGTTGCTGGGCCTGCATAGCGGAGTGAGGAATCGTCGGTAAGAACTACTTCACGTTTCTCTTTGCCCAGTTCACGCTGCCTCAGTCCGCAGTGTGAATTAGGCTTCACTCTTAAGGCCTTTGTCACCTTCAAACTCCTGATAAGCAGACAGAGTTGTGAGCTTCTGTAGCTATGCCAATTCGATCCTATTGCACAAATTATGTCGAAGCTATGCCTTCGATTAGGGCAGATTCGTTAGTCAAAACATACTTTTTTCGCTGATGCAGGAGTGAAGAGGCTAGTGATAGTGACTTAAACTGGATTGAATCATCACGCATTTTCGCGGTAGAGAATGCCAGCAAATATAAAATTCTCCACTTGGTGCGAACACTGTTTTGCGGGCAAGCCTACGGAAATTGTTCATCGTGAATCAAAAACTGCACTTTAGTTCTTCCCGAAGTGATCCCCCAGGATTTTCTCTGGGCCCCATCGTCTCACAGTAGCTTGCACTTATAACAAGATTGTTGGTAAGGTAATCTCGTTATTACAGCAAACGCTAGAATGATGCCCCATGCGTTGGAATCGAGAAGAACGTATTAGCGGAAAGTGGGGATTTTGCCGTCTCCACCGAACAGCTGAGGATCGCGTGGCAGCCGAGTGCGCAGTGACATGAGATTCCAACATACCGCTACTTCCTTGCCTCATCTCATAATGCATCAGAGAGGTTTTCCCGAAGTGCACTGGACGCACAAAAGTTTGGGGAGACACTTGAGCTCAGCTGTAAAAGCATGACGCGACAGCTTTAAAGGAGTCGAGGCACCCAACTGATGGGCGCGTGCTTTTTTTTTGTGACGATGCGTAAGACACTATTATACATGGATTATCACGTGGTATTCTCCTACGACAGCTAAATAGTTTATAATCGATTTTTCCCCAGGTTGGTTCGGATTATATCAATAGACCGCTGGGAGTCCCCTACCACTCGTGGCGCAGTAGAACACGATGGCATTGCACCACTGCCCTGTGATGGCAGGTGCTGCCAAAGGTGGAGCTTGGGAGACCGAGGCGGCTTTTCGCGAGCAGCTTCTAGCGATTATTCGCTAATTTAACTGCCACCTGCCACGGTGGGCAGTCTGTTCACAATCCGAAGCGCAGGCTGTGATGGGGCCACAAGGTCACGTGACGTTGGTGGCCCGCCTAGGTTGCTTCTCAGGGGAATTTAGAGCGCAGCTCTTTAACGCCCGTTCGTCGGCTGAGCGGCGTTTCCCACCGTTGCCGTCGACGTAACACGGCGCCGAACATTATAACACAAATACGTCCCGCGCGCGTTACAGTAGGAACAAGAACCTTTGAAAACGACCCCTGTCTATCCATGGGAAGGTAACCTTCCATGTGTCGCGTCATGCCCTCTACAAGTACTCGCGTATGGCGACGCGGGTTTGAGAAAAGGAGCTCGAAACCTCTGGAAACCTCTGTCCACCTGAGCAATAGCGACACAAGCCTCAGCAGGAGGGTTTGAGAGTGTTTGTACGGTGGACGCTATGTGTGTACGTGCGCCTGCTTTGTCGCAAAGTGACGTACAGGCTCAGCGCTCCCTTTATGTGAAGGGCGTTTAGCGGCGTCGGTTTGTCCGTGGCGTAGTTTCAGCTTCGAAAAAGCGTCCGCAAAATCTATACGTGTAAAAAGCTGCGCACGGATTTCGCATTAGGAAGCACTGGTACCACTAATGTACTCACCGAGATAAACATTTCCTCATACCTATTTCCTTGTTCCAAGATACCAGGTTATCACACTTTCCCGTTGTTTCGTCCAGCAGGAAATGCAGCTGTATTCAAAAAAAAAAAAAAATTGGCGGTGGATTAGCTCTGGTTAAACCTGTAGTGACGCGGTAGCTACAGCTGGCTGAGTGGAAGTTGCTCAGTCGAATTGTGTATCTTGCGCAGTAGAGGAACGCCGCTACGTTTTGCTGGGCGTTCCTTCTTCATCTTCGTCCTACTTGACTCGGCGCATGCGCACAGCTGTGGCAGCTCGGTTTCGCCGGCGCGCCGCGCCGCAGGCAGTAGTAGCTAATCCGCACCACGTGTCTGGTCACGTGACCAACCAGGCGACGAACCACGTGATCAGCCACGGCGCCGCGCTGCCGGCAGCTGCTTCGCACCACGTGACCAACCACGTGACAGCGTGGCGACTCTGGCTGCGCAGCCAGCGTCGCCACGCTTTAGCCTCGAAACGCAGCTATGGCTACAAAAAAAAAAAGCAGGTGAGTTTTCGAACTAAGCTTATCTTTTGGCAATACTGAAGCCATCAGTCTGCACTTATTTAATCATAGATTGTCAATAGCCTTATTTCTGTATATTGCGCATAATGTGGCAAGAAGGGCATTTTTTTGGCCGTGCTTGAGTCTGCGTTATCTCGGCTTGGGACCGATAAATGTACCTGCTTCTCTAGTGACGTTAAGATATATACGCTATCACTGATCGTAGCGATAGCTGTCAATTATCTAAATACAGTGTCCAAATATTGGATTGAAACGGGAATCTGCACAGGAGCTTATAAGGAATTCCTGTTTCAACGCCTTGTTTCATCCAATATTCGTTTGGTTTAAAGGGGTTTAACGTTCCAAAGCAATTCAGGCTATGAGAGACGCCGTAGTGAAGGGCTCCAGAAATTTAGACCACCTGGGGTTCTTTAACGTGCTCTGGCATCGCACAATACACGGGCGCCTAGAATTTCGCCTCCATCGAAATTCGACCGCCGCGGCCGGGATGGAACCCGCGTCTTTCGGGCCAGCACCCGAGCGCCATAACCACTCAGCCACCGCGGCGGCGTCATCCTGTATTGATCACATAAACGTTCTTCCCTATAATCTGGAAGTTAGATCCGCTATTTCACAGGTTAAACTTTTAGGCCACTACTTCTTCTGCTGTCCAATGAAGCAGACTGTGAATGTCCTGTTACCTAAGATCATTGACTCTATGGGACAAATTGGCATTCCCAATCCAAGGCTTTTCGACTATCTAGCTCAAACGTGTGACTGGGGTAGTTTATGCACCTTGTCGCCGGATAATGTGTACCATGAACGTGTACCGCTTTGAATCTTTTAAACAGACGGCAGCACTTGTTGAAGTCTGGGTACGCATCCTGAGCCAAACGTAGATGATCAGCGAAATCCTAACCGCTATAAGAGACAAACACTTGTGGACTAAGGCTAAGCGATCGCCAAACGGCAATGACTTGGGTATAAAGCATAAATGTGCCATAAACAAGGTAAATGCAGTAATCGGACTTGATAAGCGGACTTTTTTTTAGAAAGAAGTTTTGACAAGCTCTATTTGACATCAGGAAACTTGGTCACTTTTCAACAATCTTACAGTGGGCTGCCTTTCAACTCTTTAAAAGGGCATTTGATCGTAATTTTTTGCAGATCACAAAACTGCGGTAAACGTATTTTGACCAGTTCTCACGCACTTCAGGACTGAGAGCACGGCAGCCATTCTTGGCTACTTTAACAAATATCTTGTTTTATTCAGCATGCAGCCATCCTTGTGTACTTTAATGGATATCTTGTCGGATTCAACACAGTTTCCTTTACTCTCGCTAGACGAACTGAGATTTGTCTTAAGCGTTAAGAGAAATAAATCATTCAGCTTCAGCAACTGAGCAGGAGCTCTGATGCAATTAACTTGTGTTGCTATCTTTCTCGTACTATCTAATGGCTGCTGGCGTGATTCCAGTTACAATGAAACCAGCAGCTGTAATTCCCCCTCTAAACAAGGTGCGTCCAATATTAAATTAAAGGCCACTTTTATTATCTCAAGTCTAGCTCGAATATTAGAGAAAAACATGGGTCTTACAATTACACATATTCTAGATGCGCACGGTGTACTATCATTAAATAAATATATGGTTTTACAGAAGAAAGGTGCAAAACAATATTAAAAGATTTCGATGGTCTATTAAATTCTTCACTACATCACAACCGGGATGCATGTGCTTTCTTTCTGGATGCCTGTAAGGTATTTGACAGTGTCTGGCATAAGATTCTGTTACAGAAACAATGCCTGCTAGGACTGCGCGGCTTATTCTTCTTTCTGCAGAAAAAAAATGACAGCGTGTAAATGTGGGAAATAGTTTAGGTATTTTTTTGCTATATCAAATAAAGTGTTGCCGTAGCCTCAATATTAAGCCCTTTGCTATTTAACGTATAATGCTCTTTAACATCTGTAACATGTGAAGTATTTGTCCTATGTGAGCGTATATATCTATACGCGGATAATACTGTCATTGTAACCACAGCTACTAATTATTTTGATGCGCTTAGCTCCTTACATAATAAGGCAACCAAAGGGATGATCTTGTTAGCGGCTAATCACTCTCCGGTCAAAATGAAAATGAAGATTGGTTTTTGAGAAAAGTAAATTATCGATACAGTAACTGTCTGACATATCTCGGTGGACACCCGAACCACGCCGTATGGGAAGGGATAACTGATGTAGTGAAAAAAAGAAAGCAAGAAAGAGGTGCCGCAGCTGAGGTTTCCAAATTTATTTCGACTACCTGGAGATCTTTAACGAGCACTGAGATCGCACAGCACACGGGCGCTTTTTGCGTTTCGCCTCCATCGAAACGCGGCCTCCGTGGTCGGGTTCGAACACGGCTACTCCGGCTCAGTAGACGGGCCCCTTAACCACTGAGCCAACGCGGCAGGTGGCTCCGGTCACGCATTCCTCGAATCTCGTCATACCTTCCCCCCCTCCCCCTAATTCCACGGCAACCACCCTGCAAGTGCTTCCCTTGACAACCATCCCCTGGTTGCGCACTACCACTATGACGCAAGACCCAGGGAATGGCGCTTAACAACTGTTCCGTGACTAAGTATCGTTAAAGTTGTGCTCACAGTTAAGGATCTCGCGCAGGGTGTTTGGCTTTGCGCAGTAATAAAATCGGAAAGCTTTTCGTTATTCGTCTTAAGAGCGCAGCCATTTGGACCGATTTCTCCTTTTGAATTACATGTTTTCATGTTCTTTTTGCAACAAAAATAGGCACTTTAGTTTGCACGGCAGCCACTATGAGCAACGTGGCGCTGAACACTCAAAATCATCGAGGGTATCTGGTATGATCGGTGCATTCCAATGCTTTTCTAAGCTCGCCGGGACTAGTCGTTCTGAGCGCTCGAAGAATTCAACACGCGAGATTTCTCAAGGACGTGGAATAGTCGGCCTTGAAAACTGTCATATATGCGTCGAAGTTCGCCGCAACCTCTACTTTCCTTGAAATTACCGACGAAAAATATCCCCATCGAGTTATGCGATGCTCGCTGCTGTCAGCCAAGAGATTACGCTAGTGGCTCTGCTCAGAAAGCTGGTCATGATGCCAATTGAATTCGGGCAACTTACACAACCGTGTGCCTTTCAGTCTCTCTCTCTATTCATTCCATCTAGTTAGTGTCCGCATGTTCTCCCGCTGTATGTCTACCCGCAACTTCAAAAGTACAGTTTGCAGCTACGACAAAAACGCTCACAGTGTTTCTGACATGCTTTTCGAAGCGTTTGGCGGCGTTTTACGACCGCAAGTTACGCCCGATGAAGACGAACGTTTCACGATGCGCGAAGCACGGCCTGTGTATGCGGTGTGATCGCCTGGTTTCTGGGAAGAGCTCTGCGTGGCCAGAGATCAGGAGTGAGGACGCACGCTAGCCGACGACGGTAAAGGTAGCGCCAGGCGCGTGCGGGAGAGAGCTGGAGAGTTACGTGCATGTGCAACGCCATCGCTATCGACCGTGGCCATCAACGGCAGTGTTTGAACAAAGTCATAAAAAACTGCGCTAGTGAAACTTTATTAGGAATGTCAAGGCACGCATTATAGCACGTTGCAAGTATAGCTGTAGTTACGCACTCTGAGTGTATACCCACCGTGGATTAAGCTGGGCAATTTCGGCCGGTAGCGGAATGGCACTAAGAAAATTGAGCTCACAGTCGCAAGGGATGTTGCGGCGCCTATTGCATACACAACAGGTATATCTTAATTATGAAAGATTAACACGGCTACGAACATCGTAAGATTGATGTTTACAGTTTGCATATTCATGTCGAGAAGAACTATATAGGTATGCAGTCGAATAATGAGGAACATACACTATCAAACATTGCGCAACAGGTCAAATTACCGGCGAAACCAGGTGTGAAAGTTATATTGAAATTTCGCAGCGCAAAATATATAAAATTAAATGGCAGCGCAACAATAGAGAAGACACAGTGAGTGGTATTAACTGCTTGCATGTCGGAGAAGAGCATGTGTACATCCTATGTAGCAGAAGTCCTACAAAATGGACACTTGCGCTTTCCTATCACTGCTCCGCCTACTTTTGGCGGCCACTACCAGACATGTGGATAGAAGGCGTCGAGGCCAGAACACTATGGGACGACGAGATGGCTCCGCTACGCAGCACCTCATCAGGGAGTGCCCGAGCCTGTTCCTGATGCCTATCGTCATCCTCGGCCAAAGCTTCAGCCGCGGACTCGACCCCAGCAGTGTGCCCTTTTTCAGCTGCTGGAACACCAAGCCGCGCCCTCGAGCTGTTTTCTTTGTGTTGACTGAGAGCCTTTGCTTCGTCAGGACGCGGCGTGACGGAAGAGGTGGCAGCTTCAACCGTGTCCGATTTCTTCTTTTTCGGCTTGTAGTCCTGGCCCTCCATCAGGATGCTTTCGACGCTGATGCCGACGGTTTCCGGAGCAAAGGCGAAGGTGGTGACACCGCCCGCGAAGGTGACGGCGCCGCAGACCCAGCTGAGCACCGCCAGTGAGTGCGGGTCAGTGCCCAGCGTGGCGAACAGGCTTACGACTGCCAGCGCAGAGGCCCAACAGAAGGCGCACATGCTGCCGAAGTCGAAGCCGCTTGCGCGCCGAGGCGCCAGTTCGACGGCCAGCACCCAGGATGCGGGACCCAGGCAAGCGGAAAAGGCGGCGCTGATGACGATCTGCGGACATCCGTGCGCGACAAACATGTCCGACATTCTCGAGCAAACATTTTGAAAATGGGAAAAGTATAAGACACTGTAATTGAAATGTTGAAGGTAATGGTTCATTCTTTTGATGTGTTGCAAAATATTTCGTTTAAAGTGTTTCCATCGACCGCATAGAACAGTTGAGACTGCCATAGCGTACCAAAGAGGAATGCTTTTAACTACAGCAAAAATGTTAATAGAGAAAACAAAAAACAAGACGGCCGTCGTGTAATCTGCAGACATACTGAGTGTTATAGTGAAATCTTGCATTATATGAAATAATTGTATTCATAAATGGTTTCAAGGTCGAAAATGCATGCGTCCAGAATTACTGGGTATGTGCCCGCAGCATAGAGTAGGGAAGAGGGCGAGGCGGCTGGTGAAGAGAGATTTCAAGAGGGAGAGTGAGCAGTAAACCAAGGTGGCGAAGCGGAGAGAGAACCCACGTTTTGGGACAGCAGGAGCTAACTGGAGCGCTAATATTCCTTTGCTTAACGGTGAAAGGTGAGTAACTTAGGGCTCAGATTGAACCGTCACTATTTCGGCTTTCGTTTAGAAATCAAACATCCAATTCTCAGGTCGTTTCCAATGCGTTTCACAGCTGGCGCAAGAAATTTCGTAAAATCAAAGACTGAAGCAAACTGTTCATATGTTACGTAAATACGATTTTCAGTATATATGTCAAGGTAAGATACATATATATAATGCTTATTATGGTAAAGCAACCGGAATTTTTCATTACTTCCTAATAACGGTGTCTATCTTCTGATTCAAAAGAATAATGAGTGCTCCCATTGTCATTTCACGAACAAATATCACGATATGATTGTTAGTTCTGTAGTTCCTCAGGAGCATTTAGTTTTTGTAAACAAAATTTTGGAAGAAAATTAAAATAATATGGTTGAGCATGCCAAGCAATCAAGTAACCATTAGAAAAAATTATGGTGCACTTGTTAACTGGCAAATAGACCTTTCCGGGTCTAGTTGCTAAAAAGAAAAGCTCCGCCTTAAGGATACAGCGTGATAGCGTTAATTCCTCTCTTAAGCGGCCTGGGGTCTTCTTTTCACAATATTTTTCAGACATATACATTGTCCGTTATTTTTATATGCCACAATTCACACAACGCCTCATGTTACCAAGTCGAAGCAACGTTCCTTAGCGGTCGAAGGGTAGCGCGTCCGATTCACCACCAAAGGTGCAACGGTGTGAGTCCCGGCTCGAACACTCTTCGTTCAGCGCAATTGATTTTCATTCTTCACATGCACTACATAATGGCGGTGGAATGACGTCAGCGCCATAGATCGATGAGAAATTGCGTACGAACGTTATCACTATTGTGCTGTAGGATCTTTGCAGAGTGTTTGAATTAACCGCTATAGGTGGCGTCGTTTTGATGTCACGACCCCTTCAATCGAACCCGATTTTCTCGACACGCGCACACCAACAATAAAGGCGGCTTCTCCGCTGAACGAAACCGTTAACACTACCGTGTTAAAACATGCATTTCATTCCCTCAAATATGTGACATTCCTTGTGTGTGCTACGAGGTACATTCCTTGTGTGTGCTACGAGGTACATTCCTTGTGTGTGCTACGAGGTTCCGCGTTCGACGGCGCGGCGTAGACGGAGACCCAGATGACAGCGGCATCATCAATTTCCCAGCCATGCTCTTTGAGTGACGACCAGAACGAAGGGACCCGCCGCCGTCGCCGCGGGGAAACGGGCTTATCCTCCCCAATTGGCGTGGCGGTTCCAGGGGCGGCCCTCGCGAGCACATTCCAGGACAAGGGAACTGTCAGCGGGCCAGAGCGCGCCTTACCTTGAGGAGCGAGTGTCAGTTGATGGATGGAGAATGGAGGCCGGTGACCCGCGGGAACTGTCAGCGGGCCAGAGCGCGCCTTACCACAGCCGACGCTATGCGCTACCTCGAAGACAACATTCTTTCCCTCGGACTCAACACGTGAGGGGGGCGAGACAATAAGTGCGGTGGTATGTTTGTGCGCCCAAGTGAAAGCCCTAGCCCCCCCTCCTTCCCCTCCGGCGTGGGCGTCCTCACCCTAGAGAGTGTGGAGAAGAGGATATAAAAATCGAGAAGCAGTACGGAAGGGGGACGCTCAGGACGACATCGTTCGCCAAGAGGGCCTTCAGCGCCGAAGCCCGACGGCGTGCAGCTTCTGCCAGCAACCGCTCGAGCCCAACTCCGGAGCCACTCCATCGCCCCCATGAAGTCGTCGGCACGTAAGCTCGGACGCCCCAGCCTCTGATGTATAATCTTAATCATGAGTAATTATTGAATATACCTGTTTGTTTAAACTGAGCCATACGGTGTCTCTTTGCCTCTCCGTCCCGTGTGGACCTGCGCATTATGGGGGTCATCACACTGGTGTCAGAAGTGGGGTCTCAAAAGCA
The DNA here is from genome assembly GCF_052857255.1 of Amblyomma americanum. Lineage (NCBI taxonomy): Eukaryota > Metazoa > Arthropoda > Arachnida > Ixodida > Ixodidae > Amblyomma > Amblyomma americanum. The sequence goes on from NC_135501.1 coordinate 128,942,408, forward strand.
AATGTCCTCTGAATGCTGCGACATTCATGACTTCAAAATTGTAATCAAAAGGGAATCACGGGACTGATTGTGGGACTTTTACCCCCATTTGAGAGGCTTGAGGCACCGGAGGGCTTGAAAATGTCTTTATCTGAGGGAGCTCCCACTCCACAGCCGTCGCTCGGAGCAAGCATGCTGGCATTAGGAAGCGTCATTCCGACGTTTACGGGAGATAAGACAAGGGTTCCAATCTGCGATTTCTTTTCCATGCTAGAAGAGATTGGGAAAATGGGGGGATGGTCCGATGCTCAAATGCTGGGAATGGCGAGGTGTAAGATGGCAGGAGCTGCTCATGATTTTGCATGGCGAGACGAAAAAGTAAAATCCACAAAATCATTTGCGGAATTTAAGAAGCTCGCGTTTGAGCATTTTGACACTGAACCACGTCACGTGCGAGTACAGAGGTTTCGTGACGCCGGACAGATGGTAGGGGAGGACGTGCGAACGTTTGCGTCGCGGCTTTAGCGCTTAGCGCGCGATACGTTAAGCAGGGAGGAGGAAGGAGACCAGCTTAAGAAGAAATACGCGGAGGATATAATTAAAGAGGAAATGACCGCTTTGTTCGTGGCTGGTCTGCAAGACCCCGTGCGCCGGTTCGTGCTCTCGCGCAAGCCGAGCAATTTCGACCAAGCCGTGGAGGCCGCATTGGATGAGGAACAAAATGAGGCGTTAACGACAGCCGCAGCGAGAGTACGCGTCATAGAGAGAGCGGTGCTCAACCCTGAGGTTGCTCTCTTGACAGAGCGGTTAGATCGCTTAGAACAGCTGCTATCTCAGCAGGTAGAACGCCAGGTTCAAGCGCGCGCTCAACAGCGCCCATTCGCTGGAAACCGGAGACCGCCACAAAGCTACAGGCGCGGTATGCGAGAGTTTGAAGAAATCGTATGCTTCGCTTGCCAGGGTCGCGGACACATCGCCAGGTTCTGCCAAAACGTGCGCCGTGGGGAGCCACAAAGAGAAGCAGGCGAGACACGCCCTAAGCAAGCCTACAGCGGGGCTCCAGATACCGAGACAAAAAACTAGATAGTCCTCCCCAGCCTGAGGAGCGTGGGGAGGGAGCAGTGGATGATGAGGTGGTGGTAGTTTGTGTGGCCGACGAGGCATGCCCTGTTGTGCGTTGCAAGTTAAATGGTTGTTGCATGGAATTGTTGATAGATACGGGGTCAAAGGTGACATTGCTTAAGGAGAGCAGTTTTAACACGCTTCGAAGGAAGGGGGACCGCGAGGTGTTGGAAGCGTCTGGTGGTATGGCAACCAAATTTGTAGGCATAACGGGGGATCCTCTTGGCATAAGTGGACTCTACCGGTTACACTTCTCTCTCGGCGGAATTGCATTGGAGCACCCCTGCTACGTATGCTCGGACACGGTGTCTCTGCCAAACGGAGTGTCAGGTATATTATGGCAGGATTTTTTGAGAAAAGGGAAGGTAGTAGTCTCATTCTCTGAGGAAGAGGTTAATGCGGGCGGATCAAAAGTTCCGTTTTTGAACAGGAGAGGGGCTGAGATTCGCGCTACCGATATTGACACTCGTCAAACAGTGGGATCATTGGAGAAGGTATATTCGCGGGTTGCCGTCAGGCTGATCGATGAGGCGGTCGTCCTTCCTTGGTCGGAGCACATTTTGTACGCGTTTGTGCCTTCAGATGTAGAGAGCGGCGCCGTGGGAGTGCTTGAGCCGGTCGACTCTCTCAGCAATGGCCTGAAGGCAGCCGCGTGCCTCGTGACAGTTAATGACGCCCACAGAGTGCCCCTACGGGTGGTTAACTGTAGCCAGCAGCCACTGAGCCTTCCCAAGAACAAAACATTGGCTTTCTTCACCTCTGCGATAGAGAAACGTGAGCCCACCGATACGGTACTCGCAACTGTAGAGCATGCTAGTCCTTCGGCTGCTCCAAAGGTGTCGTTCGATCTTTCTCACGTAAAATCCAGGGAGAGGGAGGCTCTGGCTGGTTTGCTGAACGACTACTCGGAGGTATTCGCCGCGTCCAACCTGGATTTGGGCTGCTGTGGCGTTATAAAGCACAGGATAGAAACCGGCACTTCATCGCCCGTTTACCAGCGTGCGTACAGGATTCCTTACTCCCAACGTGAGGAGATAGAGCGGCAGGTGCAGGACCTGATTGATCGCGGCATTGTCGAACACTCAAAGTCACCCTGGGGAGCACCAGCACTATTGGTGGAAAAGCCAGATGGCTCGTATCGATTGGTAGTGGACTACCGCAAACTAAATGCCGTAACTCGCATCGATCCATACCCCATCCCCAATATACAGGAGACGCTTTCTCAGCTGGGCTCTGCCAGGTACTTCACGGTAGTGGACATGGCGGCGGGATTCTGGCAGATAGCAATGGATCCGGCAGATGCCGAGAAAACGGCATTCAACACGCCCTCAGGGCACTATGAATGGAAAAGAATGCCGATGGGTCTGGCCAACAGCCCTGCTGTCTGGCAGAGAACCGCTGATGTTATCCTGGCAGGTCTTCTGGGGAGGCTGTGCTTCGTGTATATGGATGACATTATCATATACAGTGACAGTTTTGATAACCATTTGCGCGATATTGAGCAGGTTTTGGTGCGACTAAGAGCAGCGGGTCTCAAGCTAAACCCTCTAAGTGCCAATTCCTCAAAAACGAGGTGAAATACCTCGGGCACGTTGTTTCAGCTGACGGCGTGCGACCGGACCCTGAGAAACTAAGGTGTGTCTCGGATTTTCCATCCCCGACTAGCGTCCGCCAGGTCCGGCAGTTTCTCGGCCTGATCGGTTACTACCGAAGGCACATAGAGGAGTTCGCCAAGCTCGCTAAGCCGCTCACCGCCTTAACAGCCAAAAATGTCGCCTTTCGCTGGGACGAAAACGCGGAGAATGCTTTTGGGGCCCTGAAAAGGAAGCTAATGAGTGCACCGCTGTTGCGCCACCCGGATTTTAATTTGCCCTTCGTTATGGCCACAGATGCGTCAAAGTTCGCAGTTGGTGCCGTGCTATCTCAGGTTATCGAGGGCAAAGAACATCCCGTTGCTTTTGCTAGCCGACAGCTGAGCCCCACAGAGCAAAAGTACGGAGCTACGGAAAGGGAGTGCCTCGCCGTTGTCTGGGCAGTAAAGCACTTCAGATGCTACCTTTACGGCCGCAAATTCAAGCTAGTCACAGACTGCCATCCTCTGAAATGGGTGATGAGTGTGAGGGACCCTAGCTCGCGACTCGCTAGATGGAATCTACACCTGCAGGAATACTGCTTTGAAGTTGAGCACAAGTCAGGAAAGACACATCTGAATGCTGATGCACTCAGCCGCACAGCTGCCGTGGCAGCTATAGATGAGTTTGTCCCCGTAGTCGACCCCGCCGAATTACGCACAGAGCAGTGCAAAGATCCTGACCTGAAGCGAATAATCGAAAGCTTAGAGGGCGCACCGTCTCACCCCGAACAGCTAGGTTATTTCATTGACAAAGACGGCACCCTGTGTCGGCGCACGAGGCCAACCAGGAAAGGGAGACCAGAGAAAACCGCTTGGGAGAGAGTCGTCATACCTCGGTCGTGGACAGAAAGGGTTCTTCGCGCGTTTCACGATGCGCCATGCGCCGGTCATTTTGGCGTAGCGAAGACACGCAGGCGTGTGGAGCGTTTGTACTTTTGGAGTGGCATGCGACAGGATGTTAGAGACTACTGTGCGAAGTGTCATTCCTGTCTCGAAAGAAAAACACCCAAGGGACGAAGACCAGCTCCAATTCAGCCGTTCTCTGAGGTTTCGGCTCCCTTCGAGCGGACAGGTATGGACATAATGGGCCCATTGCCCACGACCACTTCCGGAAACAGGTACATTTTAGTATTTGTCGATCACCTTTCAAAATACGCGGAAGCGGTAGCACTCCCAGATCAGAAGGCAGACACGGTTGCAAGAGCATTTGTCGAACAGATCGTGCTCCGACATGGACCCCCGAGGCAACTCTTGACAGATCGGGGAACGAACTTCGTGTCGCAGCTAATGAGGAGAGTTTGCGAGCTGCTTAAGATCGCTAAGAAGCAGACAACACCGTACCATCCGGCTTGCAACGGCGCGGTGGAGCGACTGAACCAAACCGTGGCCGGGTTCCTGTCGCATTTTGTTTCGCGCGACCAGCGGGACTGGGACTTGTGGCTCCCGTATGCAATGTTTGCCTACAATTCCGCAGCACACGAGAGCACGGGCGAATCGCCATTCTTTCTTCTCTACGGCCGAGACCCGGACCAGCCTAGTGAAGTGCCAGAGGGCCCCCGTCGTGTCCCATACGCTTCACTGGACGACTATAAGGTTGAGCTAGAATCGCGCTTGCAAGTGGCGAGGGACATCGCAAAGGAGGCCTTAAAGAAAGCGGCGAAGCGCAGGAAGGTGGTGCACGATCGCAGTGCTAGAGACGCGCCGTTTAATGTGGGGGACAGCGTGTACATTGAAAACTGCCAAAGGCAGATTGGGCTAGCTCGTAAGTTCCAGACGAAGTGGAGAGGACCGTGCGAGGTTGTCGAGAAGCTTTCTCCGGTAAACTTCAGAGTCCGAGACGTAAACCGGCGCTTGATAAGGATACACGCAAATCGCCTCAAGTCGGCACCGGTTCAGTATTCACGAAATGAGGAAAGGGAAAGCGCGGATTTTGATGGGGACAGAAGTGAAGCGGAGCGCGCAGATAGTTCGCAAGAAACGCCCTCTCCTGCATTTGTTCGGCAGGCGCCAGAGGTGACGGCCGGAATGCCACCGGATTTACTTCATGCATTGCTAGAAGATGAAGCGCGCGAGGTTGCCGCGCAGATAACGCCAGGAGAGGCTCCTGCCACGAGCCCTCGCGAGTCCCAAAGCAGACAAAGGGTCACAGACTTACTTGGTATGACTCATGAAGGCCGATATCCGCTGCGAAATCAGAAAGCTAAGTCGGACTAATGCCGTAAACAGAGCGGAGTTGGTAGTTAAACATTTCTGTCATTAAGTAACACCTTCACAGGAGAGCATGCGCAGCGCATGCAGAACCGGCCCTACTTCCTTTCGTTATCTATATTTTTGTCTGTGCCGTGATCGTGCTAGAAGTGGGAGCTCCTTTGTAACTGTGGTAAATTTATTTCGTCCAGTTTGGACTAGAAAGGAGAGGCTTGGGTGCTGAGTTTCATGTTTATCTGTAAAAGAAGATCAGTGCTGCCCCTGGAGACGCCAGTTATGACAGCGGAGGCATATGGTGTTGTGCAGTGGTGTTGAGTGCAGCGAAAAGTGTTTTGTCGGACGCACTGTGCGAGGCGATTCAGAAAGACAAGGGGAGCTGCGTGGACTCAAATGTTCGGAGAACATTCTTCTGGAGGGTGAGCGAGTGTGACATTCCTTGTGTGTGCTACGAGGTACATTCCTTGTGTGTGCTACGAGGTACATTCTTTGTGTGTGCTACGAGGTTCCGCGTTCGACGGCGCGGCGTAGACGGAGACCCAGATGACAGCGGCATCATCAATTACCCAGCCATGCTTTTTGAGTGACGACCAGAACGAAGGGACCCGCCGCCGTCGCCGCGGGGAAACGGGCTTATCCTCCCCAATTGGCGTGGCGGTTCCAGGGGCGGCCCTCGCGAGCACATTCCAGGACAAGGGAACTGTCAGCGGGCCAGAGCGCGCCTTACCTTGAGGAGCGAGTGTCAGTTGATGGATGGAGAATGGAGGCCGGTGACCCGCGGGAACTGTCAGCGGGCGAGAGCGCGCCTTACCACAGCCGACGCTATGCGCTACCTCGAAGACAACATTCTTTCCCTCGGACTCAACACGTGAGGGGGGCGAGACAATAAGTGCGGTGGTGTGTTTGTGCGCCCAAGTGAAAGCCCTAGCCCCCCCTCCTTCCCCTCCGGCGTGGGCGTCCTCACCCTAGGGAGTGTGGAGAAGAGGATATAAAAATCGAGAAGCAGTACGGAAGGGGGACGCTCAGGACGACATCGTTCGCCAAGAGGGCCTTCAGCGCCGAAGCCCGACGGCGTGCAGCTTCTGCCAGCAACCGCTCGAGCCCAACTCCGGAGCCACTCCATCGCCCCCATGAAGTCGTCGGCACGTAAGCTCGGACGCCCCAGCCTCTGATGTATAATCTTAATCATGTGTAATTATTGAATATACCTGTTTGTTTAAACTGAGCCATACGGTGTCTCTTTGCCTCTCCGTCCCGTGTGGACCTGCGCATTATGGGGGTCATCACAAATAATTTCGGCAAATGGGCTTTTTTTATGCGCGCTCAGAATATTAAAATGCGTGAGGTGCGTCCTGATGTCTGGCATAGTCTTCCTTGCAGTCTTGCTTTTAACAATTCCGAGAAATTCCTCTTTGTAGTCAGCAACCGCAATGGCTCGGTGGTTATGGCGCTCGGCTGCTGGCCCCAAGGGCGCTCGTTCGAACCCTGCCACGGCAGTCGCATTTCGATGGAAGAAAATTTCTGGAGGTCCATGTACTGTACGGAGCCAGTGCACATAAAAAAAAACTGAGGTGGTTTAAATTTCTGGAGTCCTCCACAGCGGTGTCCCTCAAATCCCGAGTCGTTTTGCAACGTCAAACCCTATAAACTTAGTAAACCAATCCTCTTTGTAATTTTGGCGCGATGCATTATTTTGTGTCAAAGTCTCGGTTCCGCAAGATTTCGTTCCTGTAACGGTGCCTTGATCGAAGAAACGCCGCATACTTGTATTCTCAACATACCTGCATATCGCAAATAAAAAAAAATAAAACTCAGTGCTCTTTGCCAACTTCATAAAATAGGGTGCGCGATAAGCGGAAGTACTGATGACGGTTTAATTACAGCCGAAAAAAGCGTTGTCTGGAGCAATTTGTTTATTTGGCTGCGCCAGTGGTGCCAGAGAGGCGCAGTTAAAGAGAAAAGAAAGTATAGGCTATGAAACCTCAAAACAAATTATTTATTTTCGCTTTCTTTTTTGAAGTCAAACAACAATGGAAGCAATCCTTGCCTCAAGTCACGCACAATTCAGTGTTAATGACCAAACTTAGTGCAATGTTTGCATGTTTTCTGGCGCTCCTCTATCTTGCCGTCGTATTCCTCCAGGAGATAGGAGCTCACTTGCCCTTCCTGGGAATGAGGCCAAAGCCCAAAAACTGTTGTCTTCATACCCATCCTCACTGTGCAGAACCTACAGTTCGTGCTGGCCGAAACGAACGTTTTCGACGCTCTACGCTCCAGCCTACATGCATCCGTATACAGGCTACATCGATTCGCACTCGAAGTGTTTTCCAGCCTCGTTCTTGAGCAGCCCGAACTAGTTAACGCGTCTCGGTTTCTTTTGCTGACAAAAGAGACCACCCGCGCATTCAGTAGGACCCATTAGTCATGGCGAGAAAAAAAAAACAAACTTCATACCAGAAAATAAGAGCGCTAGCTGGAACTATTATAGGGTCGATGGCAAGAGGGCCGGAGGAGAAACACCTTCTAACAATAAGTAGTCTCCCGTCCCAAATTATCCAGCTGCACCAGCGCCCCTTTCAACTTCCTTCCTTCCATGACTGAGGGCCCTGAAATGACGGGCTCGCTGTCTACAACTAAACAACTTGGCGAAAATAAATTTTGGTTATTTTAACTCGGATCTTTTTGGTTGAAGAGTGGTGGACAAGCCAGCACCAACTGGACCTCTCAGTAATGAAAGAAGTAAAGCAGAAAATGGCTTACGCATGCGTTGAATCCTTGCTGTATTCGTGTTTCTTTTTTTTCTCGATGAAGTATGCGTATGCGGCTGTGTCCTAGCTGTCTTTTTCAAGCCCCCCCCCCCCACCTACTTTTTCTTCGTGTTTCGATGGAGGTGAAACGGAATAAGGCGCCCGTGTGCTGTGCAATTTTACTGCACGTTAAAGATCAAATTATGCCGGAGTCCTCCACTACGGCACCTCTTTCTAGCTTTCATTTTTCCAATATTTTCCAATATTAAAACCTAATTAACCCACGAAACAGCCTTGTTGAAGTGAAGGAGATAAACTCCTGCCGCATGGACCATAACAACCAAAAAAACTTCAAGGTATATTTTAATAAATGTTTTGCCTGTTACATTTTCTCAATTCTCTCATGATGGTTTAGTGGAACTGATATCAAAGACATCACGTTGTGATCTAACTTTGCTCGTTAGTAGCGGAAGCGAGTTTCTACATTTGGAACTACAATTTATATTTGTAATCATGTTTTGAAAGTAGAAGAAAAGACTACATTTCTCTTTGGTACCTTGGATCCGAAGATCAGGTTAGAGGCCAGTGTGCTGTCCATTGCATAGGCGGGGTTGGCTGCCGCAAAGTAGACACTACCCAGAACCATCATGCTGCCCGTGCACAAAGTCATCGACACCGCCAGCGGCCACACGCGCCCCGCCATGTCCAGCAGCTGAGCACACATCGCTGTCGACACCAGCTGCGGAGCAAATAGCGTTGGGAAAGCTACGATCCAGCACCGAAGGCAAATAAAGAGCAATAAGAATTCTTTGGCGCATTGGACACACGATCGTTCCTTTCAATAAAGTTTGGTTGCACTGATTTTTACAATCATAATATATAATATGCATCTGAGCGGCGTCATAGGGCTCCAATATACACCTTTGATGATCTCTCGAATTCGCCTATTTAAGAAAAATCCGAGAGCTGCGTAACTTGAAACCGAAACGCACAAGAGAAAAAGAAAACAGAAAACCAACTCATTTCCTGCCGCGTCATTCCCACCAGGGAAAGATGTCGACGAAATAAAACAAAAAGAGCACGACATTCCCTGCTGCGCCAGAAAATGATGTGAACCGAAGAAAACGAAAAATATCACAATACGTCTATCTCTGCCGCGCCATTCCCGTTTCTAAAGAAGTGGACGAAAGAAAACAAAAAAGAACACATCTTTCCCTGCCGCACCATTCCAGCCAGGGAAAGACCTGGCCGAAAGAAACCAAAAGCACAAGTCTATCCCTGCCGCGCCATTCTCGCAAGGGAAAGGCCTGGGCGAAAGAAAACAGATGCACAACACGTTCTTCTCTGTTGTGCCATTCCCTCCAGGGAAAGGCCTGGACGAACGAAAACAAAAGCACAACACGTTCTTCTCTGTTGTGCCATTTCCTCCAGGGAAAGGCCTGAGCAAAAGAAAACAAAAGCACAACACGTCTTTCCCTGCCGCGCTATTCCCTCCAGGGAAGGTACTGGACGAATGAAAAAAAAACCACACGTGTTTCCCTGCGGCGCCATTCCAGCCATGGAAAGGCCTGGGCGAAAGAAAACAAAACCACACCGGGTCTTTCACTTTCATGCCATTCCCTCCTTGGAAAGGCCCTGACGAAAGAAAACAAAAGTACAACACGTCTTTCCCTTCCGCGCCATTCCCTATAGGGAAGATAATAGACGAATGAAAAAAAAAACACCCGGCCGCGCCTTTCCATCCAGGGAACGGCCTGGGCGAAAGAAAAAAAAAGGCAACTTTTTCTGCCACGCCATGGAAAGGCCTGGACGGAAGAAAACAAAAGCACAACACCTCTTACCCTGCTGCGCCATTCCTACCAGAGCATGTCGCGCCAACTTGCCCAAAGCTTTACATTACTTAGGTCCGCCTAGAGGGTATGCCGCGATAGCTTTGTAGATGTAGCTGACATCACGAATACGTGATATAATTGCGACCACGAGTAATTTTCAGGCCTACAACATGATGTATACTGCTGATAAGAGTGCGAGCAGAACACAAACACTGCGCGGTTAACCCAGGCCGTGACTTACTTCGATACTGCTAGGAGAGAAACAAATTCGTTCAGTCAAGGTCACTGCGCGCACTAAGATAGAAACGCGGACAGCGCCGGGCAGTGACTCTGTCTCGTCTTCCATTGCGTTGCCGCCGGAGATGGCGGTGCTACAAGTTGGCATGCTACAGAGGGGCATACCTTACGAGAAGCTGTTTTCGCTGATGGCAAATGGTCAAGTATAGTAAATGGCACCAGCTTCAACGTGACAACCGAGTGCCACAAGATAGTGACGGGATCGGACTCTGTGGCTACTACTCCGCGGCTGTTCGCTTTGTGCGGGACGCGAGCCTCTGGTCTTTCGCGTCTCGCCGGAAGAAGCAAATTGGGAGCAGACCTTGTTCGGATTAGCGATTTCAATAGGTACAGCCTTACAGATTACCTGGTTACTTGTTGTCATTTATTTCTACATGACCGAAACGCAACTTAAAATAAAGCGTGTGTGGGAATTGTTGAAATTATAGTTCAAAAATCTTCGCATCATTGCTTCTTTGCCCAGCTGCTATGATGTGACAGACAGGAACAAACCTCGCTAAACAAAAAAAAACAAATGTTCAGGAACGCAACAATGAAGGCTTGCGCGAACAAGAGGTTGAGGTTAAGGTTGCCAGTAATTTCGACTGCGCAAAGACTAGTTAAAAGAATGATGACAAAATTTGGAGAGAACGCTTTTAGCTTTAGCTGCAGGTGATGTGTTTTTGCTTCATTTTGCAGCCACAATAATAGTACTAATTTGAGTGCAAGGTACGGCATGGCACATATCTACATTGTTTGTTCTGTGCAACCTTCTTATGTGCGACAAGGCAGCCGCATTTTCGTGCTGTGCCTGACCGAGAGTGGGCCTGTACCTGTATGACGGCAAGGAAGATGAAATCCTCGTGCGCGGTCACACCGAACTTGACCTGCAGGGGCCTCGTGGCGTACTGCATGATGACGTTGACGCCGGAGAATTGTTGGGTCATGATTACAATCACGGCGAGCATGTAATGCATGATGGGCATCGGTGTTTTCGGGTAGATCACCTCAATCACCTGCGATGACGTGTTTAAAACCTCCGATCATGCGAAGAATGCTTACCTTAAAGCAAAAACAAAAGTGAGCAGGGGGATGTGCTGTGGATGGGAGTTTATACGTCGCGAGTAGAGAATTCATTCACAACGGGTGTCGCAGTTGTCGCCTTAAACTACTCACTTTTTATGATTGCTGGATGTCCAGCGATTGCAAAAGGTATAAATAAATGGCATCCAACTTTGTCACCACTGAAAAGCTGGGCATTATAGTTTGAGCTGCGCAAGTATATTCTTGGACCCTCCCTGTGAATTAGCCTACCCGCTTAATGAGTTAACATTCCGCTCTGAAGGTGAAGTTCCGGCAACTTTTTCGGAAATCTAAGAAACTCTGGTGGTAAGAAACAAGTGGTAAGAAATATGCATGAAGAGCCTCAGTTAAGCGAAGGTGTAAATTCGAAGTGAAGGATAGCGTACAAGGAGGCGGATGAGGTGAGGAAGTCTGCGGGTATAAAGTTAGTCCCAACTAGTGGACTACAGGATTAATTAAAGGTATATGAGAGAGATTTTAGCTATACAGTGGGCGTAGGTAGGCTGATCATGATGATGTGAGATTAGGTGACTAGTTTGCTTTGGAAACACAGGATAATCGCTAATATAGGGATAAAAGAAAATATTTCTACGCCACTGAATAGAGTTAAGTGCCATGCGTGGGAACTATAATATGAGTCACCTTTTTAAATTTCTATACTTGATCGCCAAAAATACTTTTCCAGGTCCTTTCCAATGTCACTGCTGCGGTGACTCAGTGGTTATGGTATTCGGCTGCAGGACCGAGAGACGCGGGTTCGAACTTGGCGGCTGCGGATCTATTCTGATGAAGGTAAAATGGTAAAGGTCCACGTACTGTGCGACGCCAATGAACAGTAAACAACACCAGATGGTCTAAATTATCGCAGACATCCACTACGGTGTCCCTCATAGCCTGAATCACCTTGGGACGTAAAACCTTATAAACCAAACGATTCCAATGGCAAACCAGTTTCTTTTTCCTTGGCACAAAGTAAGCTTGCCCACATATCTGTCATGTCACCTCAGTGATCTGGTTGCTATTTCACCAAAGCCCAAAGCATTTTTCTACCTTAGCCACGTCGCTGGAGATACCGCAAAGAATTGTGAAAATTTAAGTTTTGCCGAAACGCTTTTCATGTGGAGGCAATGAGTCTAATTTATTATTTCTAAAACGTAGCGCAATCCACTAAACTGAGCTGACGACCGAAACGATATGTAAATACCGGGAGGTCAAAATGCTGCGATACCCACGAGGACAGCAGACTTGCTAAGAAACTGGGTGCTTTCTGCGATACACGGGCAAAAAAGTAAAACGAAATGAAAGCCCAGCCATGTTTTTAGAGCGCCTCGGCCAGCACCACGAGATCTCGAAAGCATTGAAAGCAATTAGGTTTAAGGCGTGTGATGCTATATTAGATTCTCCAAACAAGGAGGACAGCAGTTAAGGCCGCTGTGCACCGACACAGCGGCGGATACGCCCACCACTGTTCTTCACTGCTCTTGCTCCTCGACGATAAGAAAAAGGCACATATTTTGTCATGGCCAACTCTAGCCTCTTTTCGTTACCACCAAGGTACAAGCGCGATGAAAACAAAAGCGAATGCTGGAGCGTTGGTGCCGCGCTGTTCGCTTATATTTTCACCGCCCCTGTACAAGCGACGACTTTACCCTAACACCTTTCCGAATAAATATGTCAGGTCTGCATCCAATATGCAAACCCGACTCATAATCCTTGATGTGTAATGGGGCCACACTTTTGAAGGTGTTATGCAGCAGCACGGCGCCGTCGACGTCAGTGGCAAACACTGATGTCTCTCGTCGAAAAGTCCACGCGCTAGACTATGACTTGCCTCCTGTACTCCTGTCATCGCGTTAATGTAAATGCTGTTGGGCTGGTCCCTGATTTTTCATAATGAGGGTGCAGCGTCAGTAACGCCTGATGATAATGCGGACGAGAAATGCGTGCGTATTTTCCCGTCCGTCTTTGTTGCGTGATATAGGGGCCCCGTGCACACATCATGTTCACCGTTCTTTCTCTCGAGCTCCCGTTTCAAAATGCAATATCAGCTGTTTATTCTTCCACGCGTGCTAATCAGCATCATTGCAGTAGCGCGACTTGCGCAGCTGCTTACCTCGAACTCGCTGTCCGCTAAAGAGGCATATCTGCGCAGCCTCCCCAGCGCCGCCTGGGCGTCGCCACGCCTACCCTGCTCCATTAGCCAGCGCGGAGACTCGACGGCGCTCACCAGCAGGACCGCCGTGAGGATGGACGGCACCGCGCAGCACAGGGCCAGCTGCGACCAGTCGATGAACTGGCTCAGAGCGTACGTGTACATTATGGCTGCCGCGATGCCCGTCTGGTGAGCGCCACACTGCGCCAAGGGTAAAGAGGTGAGCGCTTGCGGCTTCATCCGCCAATAATGATAGACTCTGTCTTCTCTCTGTTGCTGAGACACGTGTCTCCAAAACAAAGACTCATTCAATGGGGGGGAGGGGGGGTGGTGTTGGGACGCCAACATAGAATGGTTCGTAGAGGTTATCGCAGTATGTTATATTCGGTCCCAGAGATCTTCCGTCGACCTGTTCAATCGCAGCTACTCCCCCTCGCGCTACCACACTCTCACTGTTTCGTACCCCCTCCTCCTCACCCTTCTAACTCAGTTTAACGTTTACAACGCGGCAGGCACCCGCTACTCCGACCACGAACGCGCCATTATTATCTGCGCTCTAAAATGTGTAGGCTCCAATTCCATCAGGGTTTGGTCAGTGCCTCTTGCTCACATGGCCGATGATTTGCGAATTCTCCACACCGCGGTCACACTAAGGGTACCCAAGTTGAACTGTCAACGCTTTTCCCGAGAGCTGTTATCATCACTTGTGTACTGCACCTGTTAACCGCAATGCATGCAAAACACATTACACCGATAGAGACACGATCACCACAGCTCACCTGCTTGCCCCTGTCCTTGGCCATGGCGATTTCGCCGATGTACGCAGGAGCTGCCAGTGAAACGACGCCTGTGCAGAGTCCTAGTGCACCTCTTGCCGTGAGAAGGTACCAGGAATCGGCGGAGGCCCAGGAGATGGCCAGCCACGAAGCAAGCGAGCCCGTAGATCCCAGAGCAAGCGTACAACGGCGACCCAGTATGAACGCCACAAGGGAACTGCCGAGTGCCCCAATGAGAGCCGCGAATGGAAGCACAGAGTCGAACCTACGGAAGCACCCCTTTGTTATATTTCTCGGCGGAGAGTTTGGGCATGGCGTTTGGGGAAATAATGGCAGATGAACTCCCTTAACCGGGGTGGATACCGGAACCACGCCGTGAGATCTAAGATGAAGAATTCAACGGAGGAATGGGAAAGGGGGCGGCTGTGGAGGGAGTGAGAGATTTTTCGTCTTTTGCCGTTGTGTTCTGTAAAGTGTACGGACAGTGCACAACTGATGGGGGTTACTACATTTCGCCTTCATTGAGGTGCGGCAGCCCAAGAGGCACCAAGTCCAGAGCAGCCTTTTTTAGTCCTACTGTGGTGACACCTCAAGAAAAAAACGCAGCTTCTAACACGTCCTCTTCCCTTCCTGTTTCAGCCATAGTGCACCGTGCTGCGCGTACATTTAAGTTGGAAAATAAGATGCATATATGTTGTTCTGCCATGTCAGGTATCAGGGTAAACCCTAAAAATTTGTGGGCGCATTTTGTTCCATAAAATGGTTTCGCCCGTTCAAGCAGAGTCACAGGGTTTTGAACATTGTAGAGTGCAGTTCAACGACGCTCCGATAAAAACGCTTTTTCACTTAACAGGAAAAAAATTACCACCGAATATATGCACGTCGGAACCCTTAAAAAAAAGTTACCGTGCGTCATTGCGATTCATGAGGGAGAGTATGCGTTAGCATTTGTGTTCCGCCTTACGATGGCGAGTAGTGTGATGCAGTCCGTCAGTAACCATGTGAAAGACGGTGCACCTTCTCCATTGTACCAACCCAATAAGGGAAGCACCGGCTGTCCTCGACTCTTATTGTCGACCGCCGGTTCTATCTCGCCATTTGTCGCCTCCCACCGATTCGTGCCCTCTTTCCTTTTATTGTGCCCTCTCCCTTCCTCCACTTTGCCTCCTTCATTCGAGGCATTCCACGCCGGCAGCTTAGGGCACGTTTCGCGCTAATGTGGCTTATAATAGAAACTCATATATAACCTAGAAACACTAGGTAAAAACGTAAATTTAAAATAAATCTAGCTTTAATTTCTCTCTAGTTGTAAAGAAAAATAGCCTCCTAATTTAGCATGCTGTGGGTGTGCTTCCTCAATCTACAGATCTCAACTGCCAACCAGCTGTTTTGTATGCCTGAACGGTAATGTGACCGCAATAGGTGGATGCTGCCTGGTGTAATATTTTCTTAAGCGTATCTCAGGACTTCGGTAATGCCCCTGAGTTAGGAGTATTTAACGGATTACAATTTATTAAATTAAATGTTATCACTTAGAGTGCCAGCTTTCTTTCTTTTTTTTGCTTCTGTGGTTCGAAGGTAGACAGGAAATATCGAGTCAGAAAGCTCTGCCTATTTATGGGACTGTTCACGGCGGCCGCGATCATTAAATCACTTAAAGAAAACCGTACGTCTTCAAGTTTCGTACCAAAACACTGCCTGGCCAGTGCCTTCTCCGTCGGAAGCAGTGCCTCTAGCTCGACCGAGGCTGCGACTAGCGGGCAGCGAGTAGCCGATGGCGACGCCCATGCTCAGCGATCCTGCCCACCCGGCTGCGAGCGAGCTGAACAGCCTGCTCTTCGTCTCTGCGTGAGAGCGCCGATCTGTTGACGCGATGTCGAAGTATCCAGCCGACGGCGAAGCCGCGGACACTCTAGGCGAGGCCGGACTTGCGGGCGACTTGGGGCGGCTTGTGCTGCGCCTTCCAGAGGGCGACTGGCCGGCGGAGCGCTTCGATGAGGGTGTCGCGATCTGAACCTTACGAGGAGGAGGCGACGCCATGGCTACCTGTCTCACCTATCTATTATTATTAGTATTATTAGCCTATCAAAAGATGGTCATCTTCTCAGTCTTCTTATTCGTCCTTCTCCTCAGCTTTGTAACAGGAAATGACACGTGAAATCGCATATGCTTTCAAGGGAATAAGCGACACTAATAATTGAAATTACAACTTCATGAAAAATTTTAAATAAGGATCAGAAGAAAAAATTCTGCCCTTTATTGCAAGAGGAAATTCGGAATCAGAAAGATAACGTAGTTTGCTATTTATGGTGAAGAAAGAAGGGATAAGCAATGAATGGATGAATGGAGATCCTCATTGTGCAGACAACTTTGGAACCCTCAATGGCTCAGGGCCACCGAACAGGCCTTTTACGCACATTTTTTCAGGCCACGTAGGGCCATGGCAGTGGCACCCCGGTTCACGCAGCGAATGAAAAGGAGGGAGCGCTATATGAACTTGACTGAACTGTTTTTAAAGTTTCTTCCAGAAGAAAAACAGGGCACTGGACGAGCAAGCGGACGTATCAGTAGGAATACTTAGCATGATTCCTTCAGGGCAACTCTAATATTGCCGCCTCATATTTTCTTGTAAACGTATTGATCTGCATTGGAAATGACTTCAAATTAGTGAGGTCGGCACAATACAGCAGAAACGAGCCCACGTTTGGTTCGGCATATATATAACCGAAAGCTATGAGGAAGGTTTAAGTATTCACCTGTGTTTGCCTACATTTGAAGAGGGAACAGAAGAAACTAAGTGAGGAAGCACATCAACGCGTGAGTTGCGAGACGGAAAGTAGAGAATTTCAGCATATCGCTGCAGACACTTATCCTGCTTTAACCGACCACGATGACCTTAAGGTTCATGCCACAAAGTATAATCTCACTGCTATCATGACGGAGTGCGCCCTAGAAGCAGGCAGTAGGATGGTTTGACCGGATAACGGCAAGCTCTCTCAGAAGGCGAAAGATGTGATTAAAAAACGCGGAAGCTTGAAATCCTCTAACCCCACATACAGAACGCAACTGACTGCGCTTTCAAAGTTACTCAATACAGCAAAGTAACCGACCTTAAGAACTTTATTATGGAGAGAATCGAACATGATCTATGGACTAGAGGTAGCTGACAGCGTTCGAGAGGAAACTAAGCACATGCAAATATCAGATATATGCGCTAAGATACAAGGAGGCTTATTTCCTTTGCAATAACTGCAACATAGTTCATGCAGCCCACGAGTTCGTTGCAAATCTTTACATTATCCAATGCAATCCTTGTTTTAATGAGAGTGGCAGTAGCGCACAACATTTCGGCATCCAGCCAGCAGCGAAAGAGGAAGTAAAGAAAGCCTTAGGAGCAACCGAATGTGGTAAATCAGCTGATGAAGAACAGGTAATAGGAGGTATGTGGAAGGTTGTGAAAGTATTGTGCTCGAAAAACTAGCTACCCTGAATACTCGATGTTTTATAACCTCGAGCATTCCTGATTATTGGAAGAACACTAGCATCATCATAATGCATAAGAAACGGGACGTCAAGGACTTGAAAATTACAGTCCGATCAGCTTACTGTTCAATAAAACTTGTTGCTGGGCTAGTTGGTGACACTTACTGTGGTAACACTCACTAGCCCAGCACTGTGCTTACTGTGGCACATTTGAGGTGCCTTCCTTCTGCAGTCGTCCTTTTTGCGCTACCTTTTTATCTGTTCGTTGCCCTCAATGAATTTACTAAACTAACCCCTAATAGAATCGAAACAACCTTAGAATTGAAGTTAACTAAATGAACAGGCTAGATTTCGTAAAGGCTACTCGACGATGGGCCATTTTCACACTATCAGTCAGGTGACAGAAACACGCGCATTTTATTGCCTCGAATGTTTGCAGTGTTTGTTGATTCTTCAAAGCTGCCGCCACGCCGCTTTATCGCTTTGTTTGGGATGCAAGACGCGAACAGATTTACCTCGATTGATTGCATCCACGCAGAGCTTAATCTACGTTGTTCCGGAATGTTCTAGTAACTTTGCACGCTTCATCTATAAAGTTCGCTATCAGCTTTAAATTGAGCACGGCCGACAGCGGCAGGCATTCTGTTCGACTACCGCCGAGCACGCTTGTTGCTGTGCCGCCGCCGAGTGATTCAGTCCATTGTGGGCGCAAGTCAGCTCAAATAAAGAGTTTTGTTTGACTTCAGTCCTTTGTTGACTTCAGTCCTCTACGGACTGAAGACAACTTCGTGTCATGTAGTGGATGGGCTGGGTGAAACGTGTCGCCGAAGCTTTTCTAGGTAGCGGCGTCGTTTTGAAGGCGGTTCGCGTCGTGACCGAGGTTGTCATTGTACGCAGCGTCGGCGTGTCGGCGGCGGCGTCTTCGTGCTGCATAAGAAGCTTTCGAATGTTCGTGGAGAGCGGACGTGCGTTCGATGGGCTCCGCCGACTTCGGCCGCTCGAGCATAAGTTGAATTCGACGGATTTTGGATTTTAGCTGAATCGACAGCACTCGACGTCTGGACACCACGGATATAGATTTTCCCAAGGTGAGCCCACGGTTTCCTCAATTTTTGACATATTGTGGTCTTCGACGAGCCACATAGTGAGCTAAGCCTAAGGCTAGACCTAGCGGCGAGACGCCACCAGCGGCGGCTACGCTCGAAGACTGTATCAGCCATGATGGAGACCGTAGATGGTGCGGACATAGATCCAGAAGAATTGAACTTGCCGGGACAATGGTACGTAAGTAAGAAGAGAGGTAAAGCAGCACCCCTGGTGAACAACGAGGGACGCCATGTGGAACGGCAGCGAGCCGCCGAAAAGCTCGCAGGGAGGAAGAAGGCGGCACAGTCGGTTGAAAGGCAATTTGCCCGAATCCCGGACGGCGCCGAGAAAATAGTCATGAGACCGCACGGCGGTCTCGTACGTCTGATGAAATATGGAAGTGCGTACTTGGCTGACGCTATACTTCGGGCGGCTGGCGTCTGCACAGACGCGACCGGAGAGGATGTCATCTCGATGAATGTGAAGCAACATTCCATTCTCGTCGCCACCGTAAGCGCGGAAAGGAAGAAAAAATACGCCGACTTGAAGCTCCTCGAGTTCGAAGGGGAAAAGATCGAAATGACTACGTACGTAGCTATGCCGCAGGACTGCGGGAAAGGCGTCGTGCATGAAGTCACTTTGTCCTTCTCGGCATTCTGATTTGTAGTAACTGCAGTAACTGCAAGCCATTTCGGGCTACTATGCAGGTCAATTTGGACTGCAGCTCCCCCCAAGCCTTATGTCTGGAGATTTGCACTCGTAGTGGACATTGCAAACAGTGAGTATTAGGTTTACAGTCGGCGTGATAGAGAGAAATTTCCCAATACTCATCTACAGGCTGCAAGCTTTTTCACCGGTGCAGTTTAGCATCAATCACTATGCGAGTTTTATTCAACGACTGGCAGATAACTTCGATATCCAACTTTTTATGAAAACCCTAGATGGAAGTGGGCTCGATATGGAGATAACGGCCTTGTAGAATTCTCTCGATAGGAGGTCTTTCGAACTCGTCTTCGGCAACTGATCAATGTTCAAGCTGCCAGAGGACATAGAACTGTCGCAATCAAGGCTCGTGTAATGCAAGAGATGTGCAGAGCTGGCCGAAGTGAAGAAAAGTGTCACATCCCCATCTGCGCTATGCAGGTCTTGATTTTCGCGGCAGCCACTGCATTATGCAATGATGGGGTCTTATCGGGCAATGGTAGGCATATTCATTACAATGTATGGCTCAGGTTTAGTAACTGCTGAGGGGGAACAGCAAAGATAATTAAATCGGTACATAAACACCGCAAAACAACGACTAATGCCGTCCAAATCCTTCAATTTCGGCACCCTCCACGGCGTTGTAAGCTCTCCGAGTCAATTTCTGTCATCCTGCTGTATGACAAGCCTCCACAAGAGAAAATTCAATTTCATCCGCTTTTAGGCATAGGCGGGACGGTCGAATGATGCCTAGTGCATTTCACAACCTTCCAAGCATTTTTTTTGCCTTTTACGTTGTATACGAGTGCTTTCCGACGTGCATATATGCGCTTGCGAAGGAAATAAAGTAAGGATTAATTGGCGGGATTCACAGTTAATAAACAGAAGGGTATACACCCGTCGCAAAGGAATCAATGGATCAGGTCTATAAACAAAAATGCAAGTTTGTTTCGGGGGCGCGAACAAGCAACACAACTATGAGTAATGAGAGCAACGAAGAGATAGCAATGCGCCATGTAATTCACAAGATGGTTAGAAAGCTAGCGCGAAGAAATCTCTAGTGGCTGTGCCATGCGAGCCACGGCTTGAATCCGAGCGGTATGCTCTAGAAGACTGGCATGTATTAAAATACTTCAAATTGTTAAATTATTGCGACAACTGCGACAATCACCTTGACGCAGTACCTAAAGCCAGTTTGGGCAGTTCTTATCTTAATCAGAGTGTTAAGTGTTTTACTATCTTGAGCTGCATTGATCATTTTTGCTTCTCGCTACTTCATTGTCAGTTCTCACCAATTTTTTTCAAGCTGCGGCACCGCTTTCTTTATTCCTGATATCAAGAACCTTGCTTCGATCCCTGTATGGCGCAAACTTGTTTTTGGCTGATCGTGCATTTTATTGTTTCTTTTTTGTACTGCATTCTAAGGCAAATTGCGTGCACGCTGGATGCACGTAATTTGAAAATCAAAGGTGTTATTTTTAATACAACTTTTTTCCGTAAAGTTTCGAAACTGAGTCCATTAAAAAAATTCATTTAACATTGAAATCATTTGAGCAGCACCCCTTCGAAATAGTCTGCCTTGCAGTCTAAACACAGCTTCCAACGCTTCTTAAGGTCCTAAAAACAGTTGGAAAACGCTTCTTTTGGCAGGGCTGTCAGATCCTTTGCCGTGGCGTCTTGGATGGCCTCCGCGCTCCCCGTCCAGGGACCTTTTAGGCCTCTCTTCACATTAGGAAACAGAAAAAAAACCGCATAAGGAGAGTTCAGGCGAGATTGGCGGATGCGAAAGTACCGTACTGCTCTGCTTGGTGAAAAATTCTGCCATGGTGAAAGCAGTGTGCGGCCTTGCGTTATCATGGAGAAGGCTCCATTGTCTAGATGCCCATAAGTCAGGGTGACGGCGTCGCAGTGCGTCATGCATGTGTTGGAGCACGCGGATAGAAACCTTCTGAGTCAGCTTCAGCCCTTGTGGGATGAACTCGTGATGTACGACACCTCTGGCATCGAAGAAACTATCAGCTTCGTCGTTGTTTTGCTCTTCTGTCGCCGCTGTTTTCTCGGTACCGGAGAGCTTGTGGACCGCCGTTCGGCAATCTGCCTCTTTGCTTGAGGATCGTATTGAAAACAGCATGTTTCCTCTTCAGCATTTATGCTGGCGACAAATGCAGCACCCTTCTTGGCCTCGGAGGGGAAATCAGTGCTCACTGATGCCCGCGTGTCCTTCTGGTACTGTGTGAGGAAGTGTAACACAGGTCTGGTATTCAGCTTTCGTTTCCCTAAGTTCTCGCGCAAAATTTGGTGGCATGTTGTCGTACTAATGTCAAGCGCATCTGATAGCATGCGGACGGCAATTGTGTGGTCTAGTTGTACGATTTCCTTGGTCTGAGCCTCTATGTTTCCATTGCGCGATATTGAAGGGTGCGCCTGCTTTGTGTCGTCTTCCACCGACGTTCTCCACAAAACGAAGCTCTTGTGCCACTCGAAAGCTCGCGCCCGCGATAATGTCTCGTTGCCACAAACACCAAGAAGGAGCTGATATGTCTGTGTGGCTGTCTTGCCAAGCTTCATAGAGAATTTTATATTTACACGCTATTCGAGGTGGACGGCCATCTCTCCACATTCACTCACAGTAGAATGCGCAGACGACTATTGACAAAGTGTTTTTTTTACATGTAGTGCCTTCTAATGGATGCCACAGCAATTAACATAAATAGCTCAAGTTAGCCAGAAAAAATGGCCCTGGACATACGCACCAACATTTGTTTTGGGGAGTCATTTCTGGAGAAGAAAATAAAGGAGACTTGATACTTTTCGGTCAAAGGTTGTATCATCGTGCCATGATTTGAATTTTCTGATTATATAATTCTGCGCTACAGGTTTTACAATTCGTTGCAGAAGTATTTGCTGTTGATCTAGTTGGTTCATCATAAAGTTGAATGGCACATGTATACATATATTTTCTTATTAGCTTGTCCTGGCTATGATTATGTACTGATGGTGATAATGTGCTGGCGTATAAAGGTGGTGTTTTCTGCCATAAACTCAGTTGGTAGTAGGCAATCTTTTTGTCTCTGTGTCTTGTTGCATTCGTTGGCTAGCGCCATTCAGCTTTACAGTTCGTGGGCTCAGTTGATTGCAGAAATGTAGCAGAAAAGCAGCAAAGCTTCGAGATTCACTTGAAAATGCACGGGGTGTATTTCAAACCTGAATAGAAAGAAATACAGAAGCTACTAGCCTTTCCTGGGAACATTAGCCGTGAGAGCTACACTTAAATATAGGGTTATCGCTGGTGTCCGAAATTGAATGCGCATCGCATGGAAACCATTTCGAGAGATCATCATCATAATCATCGTCATCATCGTTACCCTGTCTAACGTTAGCATGTCTTTTTTTAATTAACCTATCAAAATTTTGATGTGGGCTTGTCTGAGCCTATCTTGAGTAAGGATATTGCAGCGCAAAAAAAAAAAAACCAGGAAAGCAGGGAAATACAGAAACAACAGGAATTGCGCTGGTCCTTTACCAGCTGCGTCCACCTTATTCCTGCAGACCTTTTAATCTCGAGAGATATACGCCAACAAGTATCTCAATTACGAGTATAAATATAGAGAAAGACATGAAAGCTGCAAGATAAGACAAAAAGTTCTGATATTCAGAGAGCTGCCCAGGATTTTCGTTGTCGTTCCATAAGCTCGGTTTTAGAATAGGACAAATGTCATCCTGAATGTCTGGTCTAACCAAGGAAGCCTCAAATATTTTACGTAGGAAGTCATTGTAAGGCCTTGCGAAAGGGTAGCTCTTGAGTACTGGTGTCACCGGCATGATTATCTTTATTCGTTCCTTAGATTCCAACAGTCCAGGTGCGAGAGTGCTGACGAAACATTTAGAGAGCCGGTTTCTCAAACAGATCCGTCCTTTCCTCTGTGCGCCCTGCAAGCATTTGCTCGCACTTGTCGCGGCGAGAGATGCTTCCTTGCGTCTTTTCAGGAAATCTCTCCGGAGTTTTGAATACAGTGGCGTTATCGATGCTTTGCTAACCAAATCATAGTGCATGGCCGATCCATGAACAACGCATGAAGACATGTGTCCGCGGTCGAGAGCATCTTCCAGTTCAGCAAGCGTGTCAATGCTGTTCGGAGGCGAGCGCAAACTAAGCCTTGGTGTCAGTTCAATTCGAAGGTAGTTTCAGAGCGTAAGCATGCCTAGAATCCAGCAACAATACACGATTGTGCGGCTCGGACTGCAGCGTTTGATGACAGCAAGTGGGGACGACGTCGAGTAAAATATCGCCACAAAAAACATTAAGTGCTCGAGGAAGGATCAGAGAGTCGCGGATCCAAGTTGTTGGAGATCAGCGCAAGTCACCACGAAAAGGTTGGCTCCAAGACTGGCGGCTGTTAGTGAAAATCCCACCACACTATTGATTAAAATTCTGCACATCGATACGAAGTGAGGAATCTCGTGTACGGCGTAGAAAGTTTCTTAAGTGTATGTCAACGCCGGAGGAACGGATGTGTACGAAATGCTGTATTCCGTAGCCACGCAAAACTCCGTTACGAACTCAATTCTTTCTCCAAATAGGTCTTCATTTAAGTGGGATAAAATGTCGTAGGTTCGCGATACGATTGTCATGTTAAGGGTGATAAGTGCACGTTTAATCACGTCCACTTCACTTCCAGAACAAGGAGTTGGATTCGATTCGAACTTTTTGCCGTAGCAGGCTATTCACATAAAGTTACCCTCTAACGACGGCTTGCTTGCTCTCTGAGTTAATGGGCCCAGTAATCAGTAGATGATCATGAAAATCAATTTCTGTAGCTGTCATTTCTGTCAAATTTACCGTTTCGTTTTTGTTTCCAGCTAAACATGCATGTTTCTGTGAAGCACGAATTGAGATTTTTTCCCCGGGGCAACGGTAAGGGGCCTTTTATTGTTCTGCCTTTTTTTGAGCTACGGGAAAAAATGTCCACTCAGCGAGATAAAGAGCGAATGGATCTTTTAACGTACCCTCAAGACAAGGTAAAGCGTGTCGGCCAATATTTGACATGAAAACTTTCGTCTTGATGGTGCAGTATGTGTTCCTTGCGATCATTTGATGGAACCCTTGGCTTGGCAGTGTCCACCGACTAGAGGGATATCCGATCCGCGGCGCACAGTTATTGATGTACGGATCCCAACTCCCTTCGCATGTCACCACGGCCACGTGCTCGTCTTTCGATATATGTCAAGAGCGAATTGCGCATAATTTGGCTGTTAGTGTTGGGCAAGAAAATTAGCTCTGCAGTGAAAAACGTGAACATCAATCTTGCCATCCCAGCCATTGCAAATGCCGAATAAGCCAGGTAAAATAATCTTGTCTTGCCGTTAGCGCTGCCCTGTGGAAAAATAATTTAGATCAAATAAAAACAAAGAAATGTCACGTGAAAATCATGAGCTGAAAGGGAGAATGTGCTTACTTTGTCAGTTTCAGGAATGAAGCGGATGTATCGTTTTCTTTTCTTGCGAGAAAATTGAGACCAATAGACCCAGTAAAATTCCAAGGCTGATATCAGCTTTTAAAGCAGAATGCTCCTCACCAGGTTTAACATCGTTCGAATCCCCGCGCCAGCAAGAAACGCGTGGCTCCCTCTCTCGGTGTGTTGGCAAGGCGCACGTCCGTGCTACAGTGTCCCTGCTACAGTGTCCCTGCTACAGTGCCCCTGTTTTGGTAGGTTCCTCTGGGAGGTTGAGCCGTGCCGTACGTGTGCGCACTTTTATCAAAATTTCTCCCATCGGAGTGAGGCTACGACCATGACCTGCTACATAAAGTCCTACAAGTAAGCGCGTGCCTACTATGCAGTATATAGAGGAAATTATAAGGAGACTCTTTTGCTTGACAGGTACATTTATTTAAGCGCATACAGTGACCCCACGACACGGGCATAGGTGATAGTGGAATTGCGTACGCATTAGCATTGCAAAGCAATGAAGCTTCCAGGTACTTTCGTTCAAGCAGTGAAATGCACAATTCCCGGACGCTCATACTTAGAGCTAACTCACCGATACTTGTATATGGTTCTTGCACTGTGCAATGAAAATTTTAAGATTGTGTATTATTAACTACATTTTTACACTCCAGTAATTAGCCTCAAAAGCAGAGAGCTTTTCGAAAGTGTTGTCATGTGGTGAAAGCGCAGCACGGACGCGTTTAAATGACTGAGTGGTGCACTATAAGAAGCAGCAAACCTGATGCTGCGTTATATGGCAGTAGGTGACTTGTCTAATGTAACAAATAGTGTGTGGTAGTTCACAACATTTTTTTCTAGGTTGGTACATTGCCTCACACGATTCGATCGTTCGCCGTCGATATGGGCTTTACCATTGCTGTAATCCATGCTAGTTTCGGCAATTATGTCAACGGTGTACGTAAACTATGAACCGCTAACGAAGACTTCATAGAATGGCATGCTGGGAACTATTCTGAAGAATGGGCCATCAGTACGGCAAGCTAGTAACTACGCCGTTACCCAGAGCAGCAATCAAGAATCAAACCCCCGTTAAACATTATGACTTAAATTTGCTGAGAAATGAACAGACGTTATTGTCCGATAACACGACGTTTCAAAGCTTAGTGGTTATCTCCAGCGCGGCGGCTGGGCGCTCCATCCAGCCCGCTTGTGCAATGTGCAGCTCTCACGAGCGAATAGCGGCCGGACGCTACGTGCTCGCGGCCCTGAATATGCAGTGAATTTACCGTGTTGCGAATATGTGCAACAGTACTTATAAGCACTGTCGCAAGAGTGGCGCGAACATATGTTTTTTTTCATATGGCGTGCGAACTTACCCCCGTTTTTGATTTTTTTTTGTCACTCTTCTATGTACTCCTCGCTATCCTCTCTATTTGCCTTTATTTCCACTGGTTGCAGTTCCGGTGCTTGAGAGATTAGATACCAGTCGCCGGGCCAGCCACATTTTTAGTTTCCTTTTTGTATTTTTGTCAGTTGTTGCCTCTGAAGCGATTAATAAACTACTACTTCTTCAAGGTGTGGATCCGGGGAGTTGCAGGGGCTTTATAAGCACACAAACCTCGAGAGTAAGAAGAGGGAGCCGTTTCCACGGAACGATTAACACTATCCGGCGACTTTTAAATGTGCCATAACTTGTTTCCACGGCCTACGACACCAAGCACTCGAAGAAAGGTATACATTGCATCATGACCATGCCTTAGGCATTATCTTTAGGATGACTATCTTTGAAGGGGCAGAGTAGGCGTCCGATAATGGTGGCCGGCTTGTGTGTAGTTTGAATCCCTTCCTTC
This sequence comes from Amblyomma americanum, assembly GCF_052857255.1. Classification (NCBI taxonomy): domain Eukaryota; kingdom Metazoa; phylum Arthropoda; class Arachnida; order Ixodida; family Ixodidae; genus Amblyomma; species Amblyomma americanum. The sequence continues at coordinate 128,968,781 of NC_135501.1, forward strand.
CAGAGAATACTGGCCAAGGTTTCGCTGACACCTTCTACGTACGAGCTGCATACGCGATTTTGCCACCGGCGTATCCTTAGCATATAAACATATACAGTTGTTTTCGTTGCATCCTTCTCGGTTTTGGATGATACATCGAGTGAAGAATCTTGGGTACCCATTTCTTAGAAATGTTTTCTTTTGCTGATAATAAGTTTTAATAGTGCAATGGCAACCTCGCGCCAAGCGCAATGGGATGAAGTGTTTTCTTCAACACAAGGTTAGGTGAAAGAACAGTTTCCGAGCGCTTCAGCTCAAAGAAACCAAGCGCCAACCTTAGAGATAACTTGAGCCCATTGGAAACCAGTGGGTAAACGGCGGCACTGGGGAACAAATGAGACACCGTCCTCGAGCCGCATGCTTAAAGCGATATGCAATTGCTGTTATCGCATGTTTTTAAAATAAATAAGCAATAATTGGGAGTCGTCTTAACCAAAACATCTTGAATTTCCTTCTACCCTTCGGGCAAAATTTTTGGCAGTTTTCTTCCCACAAAGTCTAAGAGAACAAGAAGCACGGCTCGCAGCATCAAACGGTGAAGAAGTGGGAGAGGCGCTAACGCGAAGGGTCAAGGATATGAGCAGGTGCTTAGGTAGGGCGAAATTCTTTTACAAGAGGTACACGGGCACCCGGTTGCAGATGGTAAGGGGGAGGAAGAAAAGGTCAATGGATAGGGGTCTCCTGCTGTGCCTTTGCCTGCCTTTCTTTTTTCGTCCTTTTATTTTTCCTCGAATTGTGCAGCGCAGTCCGTGGTTGCTTATTCAATGCGCTGTGTTTCTCCCCCTACAGTGTGAAGCATGACGTAGTCGGTGTCTCTGTGAAAACGGCCCGGAACGGTCATGGATGCACTTTTGTCTCCAGGCTGTCTTAAAAAAACACAACCGCTAATGTGCCAGTCCTGCAAAGGATCTCTCCAGACGCGGTGAAAAATATGCCAGAAAGGACATCAGAGTTTCTGCTGAAGATCAGTTACATTCTTTAATGTTTTCCATCAGCCTAAGGAATTCCACCAGCATTGGTAAAAGCACAGCGCATGGCACAGGTAAAGAGTGGCACAAAAACAAATGTCGGATGATTAGTGTGGCTTCGCCAAATGCAATTAGGAGTGCACTTCGGTTTTCAGTGCTGTTTCGGTGTTCGGTTCAGTTGCGCATGGATGCAGTTCATTAAGACGATAATATCCAAAACACAGCGCAAGAGACGGGTATTTTAGGACGCAGAATTTTCGGCTGCGGCGATGTTGCAGTTGCCTAATGCAGTAACCAGCAAAACTGATGTGTTCTCGCCGCCCCGGGTTCGAAACTCACTCGCGGCCGTAAAACATTTCCGAATATTTTATTTCAGGTCAAGTAAATTTCAGACATACAAACAGACCACTTCGAAATCCAAAATTGAAGCCTCAGTGCCACAATAAAAAATGCGACACCGTTAGCCCTTTGTTCTACTAGCGTGAGGAGGCAGCGGTTGGTATCAATGCGGCCACTCGATGGAACCGCATCATCGAGTGGCCGTGGTTCTCATCTGCTCACTCACTGAAAAAGACGGCATGCTGAAAGGCTTTTCCTTAGAGCCTTTACTTCGTTCCTTAACATGCAACGTGAGTGCACTGTGTTGTTATGGCTTGTGTACATTACAAAATAAATCCGACCATTGCCAATGGGCGAGACCCTTCTGCGGCCACGTAATTGGTGGCAGCTTCAAAAAGCACGTGTTTTCGCTTTGTGTGGCAAGAAATGAGTTTAAGGGAGCAAACTGTCCATTTCACCAAAGATCATTTGGCGACGAAAGGGGTCGAGCACGGTGCATCGAGCCTCCAACGCCACTATATCAAAGACAAAAGAACACCGCTAAGGAGAACACAAAAATCAGGAGACTTGGTCTAAAAAACTAAACATTTTGACAAATTTGCCTGTCTGGTTGGGTTTCAAGACTTATAATAAACTGCACATCTCAGTCTCATTTGCACAACAAGCACAAAACTTGACAGAAAATAAGAACAACGCACGATATTCAAAGAGCTCATCATGAAAGGCTGCCCAAAAAACTTTATTCAAAAAACCATTCCACGTCAAAAACACGACAACATGCGCCAAGAAATCAACGCACAAGGACCAACACCACCACCAAAATACGTCGCTCTACCTTATGTCGGATGTGTCAGTGAAACCATCGCCCGATTCCCGAAAAAAGGGGGTCTCCAGGTTGCGCACAAGCCCACAAACACTGTTGCGCTTTGCCTACCTGTTCATAAAGACCGGCCGCGGGGAGAAGGAGCCCAAGGCATTGTGTACAAAATTCCTTGCACCGACTGCGACACAAGCTGCATCGGGGAAACCAAAAACCTCGAAGAAAGAATTCGCAACATAAAAACAACGTCCGCAACTTCGCAAGAGGTTGCAATCCTGTAGCCGAACATTCCGAGAACTGTGACCACAGAATCAAGTTCGAAGGAACCAGTATCCTAGTAACCGAAACAAATTACCACAAAAGGCTCCTTCTGGAATCCTGGCATATCCAAACCACCCCGAACAACATCAACGGCACAAAAGGAAACCTGCTCCCAGTGTATTCCCAACGAAAAAAATTGGTCATTGACAGCCTCCCCACAATGCGACAACGTTACTCACAGCCTTAACCCCCCTCCCCCTTCCCCACGCCTTTTGCATTACAGCTTTGTTCCTTTGACCCCTTCTCCCCTCTATACTTAGAGGCCCTAGCTACTGCCCTCAGTCACCCCTGATGAAGGAGCCGCGTCGGCTTTGCAACGTTCGGTTAAAACTAAAGATTTTTGGTTGGAGATGTGCAGTTTATTATGAGACTCGCTTAGCACTGCAGAACTGCAGATATCTTATTCTTTATTGTCCTTTATTTTCTTATTGTTTTGAGTACGCATGGCGTCACTATTCTTTTAGTCGTGATGTCACTGTGCTCGTATACCCCTCAGGTGGGAAACGTGAGCGCGTGCACTGAGAATGGGGACAACGCTTTTTCAGAGACGCATGATCTCATCTGCCTCGCGTCACTGCACCCTAAGGCAACCAAACACAAAGATCTATCGACAGGACACTCCCGACGTGCAGCATTCATTTTCTCAGAAGTGAATGGACAACTTGTAGAATTGCCGACTTACAGAAAGGTTGCTTCCGACCAGCAACCCACGTTTGCAAACCGCATTTTCGCTTCCTGCTGTGCTGACTGAAGGAGTTAGCATGAGAAGAGATGGTTTTCGGTTGGCAAACTGTAGAGGACGCTCGATATTCTGCAAGTGTGCTCCAAGGGCAGTTTTTTTTTTGTGCACGCGCCCAAAGTCGGCGCTCTTAAAATACGACAGAACCGGTCTACGCATGCCCACTGCAGGAGATTCCGCCGAACCTCGGCGAGGCGCCGATATCTGTTTGTGCTACACATCGGCGCCAGCTCACGGGTGCTCGCGCACGTGTTGGTAGCGGGGTCCGGTTTACGACAGTAGGAGCACAGCGGCGCTCTCGGTGGCTTTTCTTCATGGCTTGAAGCTCTTCCAGGTTCCCAGAACTTTTTTTTGCGGTTTAAGTTGTCCTTTCAGCGCCTTCCAACCTATTTTTTCACGGCTCGAAATTCTTTCTCCCGCAGAAAGGAGCACCAGAGTACAATGAACTTTTTTCCTCCTCCTCCATCTGCTCGAGAGGGGAGCCAGCCAGCACCATGAACATGGACTGCCAAGCATGCCTCTGACGCCGTTCTGGTCTGCTCAGTACTCGATCCACGTGGCCTCGGCCGGCCTTCACAGGGTGTATTCGGTCATTCCAGCTCCTATAGGTGGCTCGGCGGCAGTGCGACACGGCGGACAAGGCGGTGATGCCGCCGATGCCATAGCGTGCGTCTATAAAATCAAAGCGTCTTCTTGACGTTGTGGCATCTTTGGCTGGATTTTTAGAGTGTAGATAAGCAGCAGTAAATGATTCTTGGTCATTAATAAGATCCTATGCTTTTGTTTGGCTGCATTACAGGCACGAAATACATTTTTATCGATATGAACATGAAATCAATAGTTCGCAAGTGCTGCGCGCGCAAAAACCCCGTTGGCGCTTAAACTTGAGAACTAAGCATGGCGAAGTGCGATGAACGATTTAAACTGTAATTTTTTGCGCGTTCATTTTCTTCTGTCGGCACTCACCCGGAAGCGGAAATAAACAACTCTAATGACCCAGACAGTCTTACGCTATATTTCGCGCCTACACGAGTGCGGCCCTTACCCGCGTAAACACGGTATGTGTACTTATTGCGTGCTGATCTTATAAGGACACAACTTAAAAAGAAATTACCAGTTGGTAACACTGGTCATGCTTCGAAGCGTAATATTACAACGCTTACCAATTACAACAGTGATCAAAATCACTTTCTTAATGTTAGACTGCATCAAACAAGCCAAAAACGTCGAAATCCTTGAGCCTACAATTTCGACGCGTGATTGGCTGCTTGTTTAGGTAAACAGAAAAGTTTACCAGTGGTCCACATTTTCTCATGGAGGAATTTTGTTCGGTGGTCCTGAATGTGGGCGGAGCTTTGCAGCAGATTTAATTGTATCCGATTGTAGTCCGTCTGCAGCGTACATTTCAGGGGGTCAGGGGGTCATTCAAGCTTCATAATACAGTCGAAATTAGAGCTCAAAATGTGTTATTGACTAGCGGAGGAAAACGCTGTGATCGAGTGAGCAGACAACAGTTGCTAACAAGCGTTTGCAATTATTCATCAATTTACGCATTATATCCGAGGAATGAAGGTACAGTTGTGAAGTTCTTGACATTCATATCGCTCTTTTTCAATGAGGCCGTGGCCAGAAAGCCGTGTTTAATCTAGACCACAATGAACTGCAGCGTGACCAAAAATCTGTTTTCTGCAAACGTCCTCCTAAAAATATAACCAATATACTCCATATCAGCATATCAGCTCAGTGCTTAAGCACTGCACTGATTTTATGCAGCTGTAATAGGCTACGTTGGTAGCATGGACAAAACTCCGAATAGGAATGCATTGACGACATGGTGTCGTGGAGTCAACACAGTACGTCGCTGATGAACAGACGGGTCATGGGGCTAAACTCGTTTCCAACCTACAGAATCAACATAATCACTGTTTTTTGAACTCTTTACGTATTGGCAGAAACAACATGTTTGCTATTTGGAATGTTCGTAGGTTGTAGAAAAACAGAATATGCTCATTTTTGACGCGTATCTGAGGCTCGAAACCACTCCGATTGCACACGCCGCGCAGAGCGATCACCGGCTCCCCTCTTCAGAAAGAGGCCGCGTGGCGCCGCAACCGTCGCTGGAACGACTGAATTGGCGCCTGAGAGGCCAGGCAAGGACTGAATTCGCTTTAATAAAAATGGTTGTTGGACAACTGATGGTGACCTCCAATCGCAGAGTTGGAGCACTTCTGGGGCAACGTTTCCTGCTCTTTTCGGAGCAACAACTGTATTCCAAACGCAGATCTGAGGCACGGATCAAGTCTTCCAATCGTAGACAGGGAGCGGTTGCCCAGCCGAGATTGCTCCGTGGAGCAGTCGGGACTGCAGCGCCGAAATCAGCGGATCCGACCGGAAGTTTGCGTGACGTTCTTATTCAGCGGCGATAGCGGCGCCCTACATGCTCTGGCCTGCATGCTCTGGCCAGAGCAAGTGTACTCCAATCGCAATTTCAGGTCACGCGCTCTGCGCCGGATTCAGGCGCTCTGTCACGGAGCGTGCAGACCGCTTCGGGCCTGCGATTGGAATTCACCATAAGAGAGGAGGCTTACAAAAAAAGCGAGAGAGTTTTGTTCTTCTTGAGCAAGAACCTTAGGATGCGCGAGTATCAAATTTTTGCTTGCGAACTGAATATTTTCGAACCATTTTGAATATAGGCAAACAAAAATACATGTTGCTGGTAACGGCTGAAATGCGCTAACAGACGGGACCGAAAAGAACACATACACATGCGCTGGTGTTTTTGTTCTCTTACGTACTGTTGGCGCTGTCCAGTTGTTTGCATCAACATCCACCAACCAGTCCGACTTAGCCCACTTCATTGAACAAAATATCGACAGTCTTAAAGGAGTTTTCCCACAACAGAACCACGAGTGGAAATATGTATCATATCATAACTTTACCTCACTCGTTATTGTGGTGGGGGGATACACTCGACTGGTTTGACGGGGTTTAACGTCCCAAAGCGAATCAGGCTATGAGGGACGTCGTAGGGGAGAGCTCCGAATATTTAGGAGTATCTGGGATTCTTTCACGTGCACTGGCATTGCACAGTACACATGCCTCTAGAATTTCGTGTCTTTCGAAGTGCGACCAACGCATCCGGGATCAAAGCCTCGTTTTTCGGGCCAGCTGCCGAGCACCACAACTACTCAGCTACCGCGGCTGCTCCAGGATGGGGTGAGTAATGGCGTCAATAAACTTTAATTTGTATGGCAGTGCTATGAAAACCACTCGTGGGATAAAATTACTCGGTTACGTTTAAAATTTAGACCGGCCCTTTCAAATAATGCCTACATCACAAAGCTCACGGAATGCTGAGCTACTATTATGGACTGAATGTTGAGAAAGCATTGTGTAAGGTGCTGAAATAATTTCTTACTGGCGGAGCAATGTGAAATGGTGCTACCTGAACAGCACGACAAAACGCAAAAACATCTCTCTGAAAACAGAACAAAATTGCGGTTGCAACGCGGACAGAAATATTCCCTCGACGCTCCCCCAAGACCCTATCTATAATCGACCACCGCCGCGCCTGCGACAAAAGTTAAAAAGCAAACCGCCCAACTACTATGCTATAATTCTTTCTGGCTCACCTCCCAACTCCAATATCTATCACTTCCGGCATTCACTTTCTCTGGCCTGTTATCAATCCACTGACAGCGGCTCAATGTGCGGTCAGTTGTCATAGCCTCAGAAGGACGAAACTACACGTTTCCAAAACATCAGATTTAAAGAGAAAATTTATTTGAAACGGTACTTGTTGCATAGCTAGAGCTATTTCTGGGAATCCTAGCACTGGATGAGTGTCGACAAATTCAGTCAGGCGTGACTGCCCCCAGGCATGACACATACCCGTGTAGCGACGCGTCGCATGCGACCTTACACATCGGGTGACCGGTGAGGTCCACCGAGACAACACATTTTGTACAGCGTCAAGTCTAAGTGGGATTTTCGAGACACACCGCAATAACGGTGCTGTGCATATCGCGAGCGCAGATTCTTTTAAAGAAACGAAAGCAAACTCCATTTGTACAGGTTAAGTAACAAGCGGTCACGCATGCCTTGCAATCACGAAGTGCTCTGTATAAGCCATGGTTTAGGAAAAGTTAAATTGCTCTTTCTGTCTGAGGCAGGTGTGAATTCTAGTAGCTGGTTAGCTGCGCGAATGTGAATGTGGAACTCAGCCATGGAAGCTGTCGTGATCGATAAAGAAAAGGATCAAATAAAGCTGGTTCAGCATTGCAGATAACGTCGGATTAACGAAAATCATCTAACAAATGCACAATAGATGAAGAAAGCCGCCAAACAATTTCGTTAATATTGACATGAACGAATATTGACATGAAGGAGGAAAAAGAAGAGCGCTGCGAACGGCAGCATCTCTTGATCGAGCTCCTGTTTTTATGAAATACTTTGTGCTTCTGTAGCCTTCAAGGCAACCTCGCCGTCCCAGGCGATGGCGGACGACCCGCCGTCTCTGCTGCCTTCTGTGGCTAGCCGTGTGAACTGCACAGATCAGCCTGGATGCAGTATGGATCTCCCCTCAGAGCTCCCGGGATCGTCCAGTTTCTCTGACTCGGATGACATGGAGTTCGACGGAGGCTACACCGAGATTGTGAGTCGGCGCCTGAAGAGGAAGCTTTCCAAAACCCCGACTGAGTGTGGGCCCAGTGTGTGTACGAAGCGGGCTAACAAGTCCATTGTGCCAGCGAAGATGCCTCACCAAACCAACGAGGCCAATGTAAGTGAGCAATCTCTCACTTACACAATTTCATACATGCCTGTTGAGGAAGAGAATCTCAACTCCATCAACAGGCAGACTTTGACTCTTCTTCTTGAACGACTGGTTCCGGGCCAAGTCAAAGAAGTGCGTATTAACGCAAGAAGGAATATCCTCTCTGTTGATGTCTCTAGTCGGGCAACCCTGGATAAGTTGAAGACCGTGTCTGTCCTTGGCAACATACGAGTCCGCTCGTTCTTCGCTCATGGACTTAACACTACTGCTGGTGTGATTTCTGACGTGGACATAGAGATCACGGATATGGACTTGGTGCAACTGCTATCAAGTTCTGTTCGCATAACTGACATCCATCGTTTCGGCAAATCACGGTGTGTCAAACTAGTGTTTGAGGGTACTACTTTACCATCGCATGTGAAAGTGGGTTTTGTGAGGCACCCAGTGCGTCCTTATGTGCGCCGACCGGTGCAGTGCCGAAAATGCCAGAAGATTGGACATGTAAGTGCTGCGTGTACGAGCACGAAAACATGTCCGCGTTGTGGTGGCGTGCACGATGGACCTACATGTACGATTGAATCTCCAGTTTGTGCCAACTGCAAAGGTCCTCATGAGGCAACATCTAGGGAATGTCCGAAGGTGAAAACAGAGATGAAGATCTTGAAGAAAATGGTGAGAGACCATTCTACTCACCGAGAAGCAGCAATCGCAGTACGTCGCTCCAGGAGGAGGACACGAAGTCGGCAGAAGAAATTGAGCTCAGTAAATGACGTGTCAACACATCAGGAGGACCGAGACCGCTCTGCCGCGCAAAAGCCACTGCCTCCAGCTCCGCAAGAGCCAAGACTGACAACCCCCCAGGAGGACCCCGCAGAGTGGCCACTTCTACCATCGCGTACTGTAAGCTCTGTGACACGTCCGCCTGTGCGTGCGCCGGCTGTGTCGACAACAGATGATCAAATCAGGGCGATGCTGAAACAGCTGATAGGCACCTTACGGCTGATAATTGCTGGAGTGGACACGCCAATTGCTAAGGCTGCTGTCCAAATTTTAGACGCTATTGAACCGGTGCTTGCCACCCTTTAATAGCAGTCAAAATTATGGCTCTACAGTCGTCAGCACCCTCACTGCAGGAGAGAATCTCTCGATCGGCAGTATTACAATGGAATGCTCGAGGTCTGCGAGGCCGCCTAGCAGATCTCAGGCAGAGGATCTTCAAATACCGATTTCCGGTGCTTGTAATATGTGAGCCTAATATCACTTCTCCTTTTCGACTGTCCGGTTATGAAAGTTTCCTCTCTGAAGCGGCTGGGCATTTGAGCAAGGTACTACTATGCGTCCGTCGTGACCTCACTTACGTTCGGCAGCAAATTCCTGGGGGCAGTAGCAACGAGTATGTAGCAATCACTGTGACTTTGAATGGGCGCACAATCTCTATTATAGGTGGCTACATACCACCAAGGGGTCGATTTGATGCCCTACGACTACAACCGCTACTTGACAGCGTTTTGGAACCCCATATAATAGTAGGAGATTTCAATGCGCATCACCACGGCTGGGGAAGCGCCGTTACGAACGTTCGAGGACGGGATATCGCCACGTTCATGAACAATGCAGGTCTCGTTTTGCTCAATGATGGCACGCCGACATTTCTACGCGGGACTACCTACAGCAGCTGCCTGGACCTTGCATTTGTATCCAGGCGCCTGTCATTGTTCGCAACGTGGTGTGCTGATATTGAAAGTTATGGAAGTGACCACATACCGACGTATGTGCAGCTACGGTGGTTTCACCGTCTTCCAAATGCCAAAATACGTTGCACCGACTGGAGTGCTTTCCGCATTGTTCTAGAAAAAACCTGTGGGAACCTCGCTGATCCAACAGATGTGGAACAGCGTATTATTTCGGCCATGCACGATGCAACACGCAATATCTCAGCGCCAAATTCCACAGCACCAGTGGATGTGATCTACGCGCAGCTTCGGGCGATTCGTCGGCGCGCAGAAAGAAAATACCGGAGGACAAAGGCTGTCTCGGATCTCCGGGCCTCTCGACGTGCCCAGAAGCAAATACAGCGCTATTTGGAGAACCTAGGCAAACAACGGTGGCGGTCATTTTGCAGCAGCTTGGATCCCCGCAAACTACTCTCCACAATCTGGCACGTTGTTCGAGCACTGCCGACATTTCCCCAGCCGAAACACCCTATCCGTGCATTGGCACTTCATGATAGACGGCAAGAACTAGAGGTGGCGGAGGATTTCTGCTCGAGAATTGCCGGAAGCGCTTCTTTACCTCGGCAGCATCGATGTGCTCCCCCCACGATGGACGATCGACTGGACATCCCCTTCACAATTCAAGAACTGAAAGCAGCTCTTTCTGCTTGCACGCATCCTTCATCACCAGGACCTGATGAAATAACATACTATGCGCTTCGTCATCTAGGCCCACAGGTAATGGAAGCCCTCTTAACATTGTTCAACCACTCTTGGGCCTCTGCCACTGTACCACAGCAGTGGAAAAGAAGCCGCATTGTGGCCTTGCTCAAACCAGGGAAATCGCCACTCACATTAACATCCTACAGACCAGTAGCTCTGGCAAGTTGTATTGGCAAGACGATGGAGCGTATGGTGCTAACCCGTCTAGAATGGTTCCTTGAAAAACATGGGCTATACCCTTCCACAATGACGGGTTTCCGCAAAGGCCGGTCTGCCATCGACAGTGTAATTGATCTCGTGTCAACGGTAGAACATGAAAAACGCCGTCACAGGTTGACTGCTGCTCTTTTCCTCGACATAAAGGGCGCATTCGATAATGTTCAGCATGATGCAGTACTAAATGCACTCGAAGAATGTGGTATAGGCGGACGTCTACACAATTGGATTGCAAGCTATTTGACAAACCGGACAGTCTACATGGAGACTCTTGAAGGTGACACAGCAGATCATCATGTTGCTTGTGGTGTTCCTCAGGGAGGAGTGCTCAGTCCAACGTTGTTCAATCTCGTGCTCATTGGCCTTTTCAAACAACTACCGAAGACTGTTTCAATATCCGCCTACGCAGACGATATTTGCATCTGGACATCAAGTGTCACGCGTCCCCAAGTGCAAGCAAGATTGAATCGTTCGGTGTCCATTACGTCTGCGTACTTGCGCCAACTTTCGCCAACTAAAAGCGTAACATTGGCTTTCACACGCAAGATAATGGCGTGGTATCCGGTCACAATCGACGGGCAAATTGTCCCATACGTAACACATCACAAATTCTTAGGTGTTACGATAGACCGTGACCTGTCCTGGACGAAGCACATTTCTGTGCTCAAGAAAAAGCTCGACAGCTTTGCAAGCATTGTGCGGTGTATGGCAGGAAAATGTTGGGGTCCCTCTGAGCGATCTTTACTACACGTGTACCAGGCGCTGGTAGTCGGCCTTCTCAGATACAGTGCACCCGTTCTCTCGGGGGTCAGACTATCAGGCCTGCGTGTGCTTGAAAGCGCGCAGGCTCGTGCTTTAAGAGTATGCTTGGGTTTGCCATGTAAAACTTCTACATGGGGCACATTTTATGAGGCCCGCGCCTGCCCAGCACGAATTTATTTTCAACAGGAGCCACTTCGTGTGCATTTGCGGCATCTGACCAGGCATCGTCATCACCCCCTGACTAACATTAGTGCGGTGCGTCCAGATGCAGCCTTTTCCAGAGCCCTTTGGATGCAGCGCAATGCGCTGCCTTCGAACTACGCGCCACACCAGATTGCGGAGGTGCCACTTTGGGCAGTACCAAAACCATCTATATGGACAACAATCCCAGGGATAACAAAGAAAACGCACATTCCAACAGTCGGACTGAAACAGCTGGCGCTGTCATACATTACATCTATGTATACTAACACCCAGCATGTTTTCGTGGACGGATCCGTTACGACCACTTCTTCAGCTGCAGCGGTGATAGTGCCAGGAAATGCCTCATGTCACCGTTTCAGGCTCATGCACAAAACGTCCTCTACGGCAACCGAATTGGCAGCCATACGAGAAGCCGTCCTTTATATTGGTCACCAGCCAGCGCAGCAATGGACTATATTCTGCGACTCGAGATCGGCATTACAGGTCGTACAAACTTATCTAAAACCAAGAGCATGCGAGCAGCTGGTTCAACAGATTGTGCTTTTGTTAGCCGAGGCTTTCCACCGCGGCCATATCATAAAGTTTCAATGGATACCGAGCCATTGCGGCATAGCGGGAAACGAGCGTGCTGACGCCGAGGCTCGGATGGCACATAGTGATGGTGCTTTCATTGAGATAGCCTTTTCAAGATCAGACATTGGAGCCTTGTTGGCGCATTTAATGCAGGCGGCAATGCAGTCGCACTGGCATGATCCGAGTCATCAACAGGACCGCGTGTGTAAGCTTGACGCTGGCTCACGATTACATTTCCCATCTGTGGTGGTGCGACGTCATGGGACTTTACTCCACCGGCTACGGCTTGGCGTTGCCTACACCAAACACTATCTTCACAAGATCGGCATCGAAAGTAACCCAAATTGCGCACAGTGCAACACACCAGAGACTATTGGACACCTTCTTTGCGCGTGCCCGAAGTATACTTCTGAAAGAACAACATTGGAGGCGACCGTGAAAAACCTGGACTCTCGCCCTCTCTCTGAGGAAACTCTTCTGGGCGCAAGGACGAGACGTTCTGATTGGTGGCGTGCGACAAAAGCCCTGCTCAACTTTTTGTGTGAAACAGGCCTGGATACTCGTTTGTGACCGCCTGTGCACAACCTACATGGTTAATGACATGTGTCGGTGTTGTGTTGCAGACACCAGTTTTGAGTTTTATGTGTGTCCAGTAACCGCGATGCGAGCGCCAGCCAGTGTTGTGTGTGTGTGTGTGTGTGCGTGTGCATAGACATCACCCGTGAAACTCATTGTATTATGCCATCATCAGCCTTCATTCACACTTTCCTTTTCCTCCTCTTCCCTTTCCCCTGTGTGGAGTAGCAGGCCAGGGCCCTGTTACCACCGGCCGACCTCTTCGCCTTTCTTTCATTAAAATTCCCTTTCTTCTTCTTCTTCTTGACATGAAGATCCTTTCAAAAGTCGCCAAAATATAGCAAAAGGTTGCAAACTATTTTATGCTAAGCAATAATTCGGAACGCCTGGCGATATTCAGGCTACAGCTGACAAGAGAAATCTGCAGAGATTGTTTACATCCCCATAATTGCGAAAGCAATGATTTGTGCTTCGCGGAAGACGACAGTGAGCGTGCATTGCCACGGGACGGAGCGGATAGAAGTTGACGAAGACGACGCTCTGCAATGTACAGAGCAATAGTGCGGTGGAGTTTAATACGAGGCGTGTTCGGCTGTGGCGATAGCCTCAGTTGTAGCATCCCAGGCTACAACTTTGGACGTTTAGGACAGAACAGACTTTCTACCGGACTAGTTTCAGCTCTTGAGGCCGTGTCTATCTTTGCCGCCCTTTTCGTTGTGTTGCCTTTTATCAAATTAGTGCTGTGCAGCATCTAGCTGGGCGCTTAGTAAATATTCTGTGTATAGCCCCTTGCTAAACGCGCACAACCTGATGCAGTAAGTGCCATGATGAAAAAAAAAAGCGGTGATCGATATCCCCGTAGTCTGCACAGCGGCCTTTGTTCGCGTCTCCGCGGGCTCTACTCCCATTATTGGATATTTTTTTTATTTCCTTTTCTTCCCATTTTTTTTATGTTTGGGACAGAGTAGACAAATATCGGCCAGAGACGGTCTTTGTAGATTCTGAACCTCCGGATTAGTGCTTTTGCACTTATACATGCCGACGGAATAATTTTAGGCAGCCCAACGGACAGGTCAAACTAAGCGTGCATTTGTAACAAGTACCTTAATTCCCTGCTCCTGATGGGTGAGAGAGTTATATATGCTGCGTTCCTTGTTGATAAATTCTAGTTGTAACGAGGCTGAAAACGAGGCACCTGTGGTTGACTGCAAGCGAAGTTCACTAAACTAGTTTCTTTTCGAGTTGATCGATTCACGAATAACTTGTCGTCACGTATGATGTAATCGAAACAAACTGCTAATGTAGCCATAACATTTCTTTGTATTTTAAAGTTCTATAATTTAGCTACTAATGAGCGTAGTTCATTACGACGCGGTTGCGACTGAGCCTTGCCAACTTGAATGGGTTCGGCGGAAAAAGGGAAGACAAATTATTACAGGTTTCAGTATATTTCAGTTTCTTGCAGGATTGCTGTGACTCGGAGAGTCAAAGAAAACTGTTACCAAGATGCGACATCCATTTGATCGATAGCCGATCAAAATTGATAGTTGCAGATGAAATGATTTCATCTGTTAGAGTGAAGACACGGAGCGGTTGGTAGGCCCTCGGTGAAGATCTACATCTTCAGTTTGCAGCAGCAAGAAAACCATTCAAAAATATTGAAAAAATTCATACCAACCGTTTTGATGGCTGGTGGGTACTGGAAAGAAAACCAGTAAGGAGAAACCAGTTTTCGCTTTTCAGATCTAGTAGGAATCTAAGCGCATATTAAACCGTAAGCACTGGCCTGAAAGACATGTAACCAATAACGTTTTAATCTTCTCACGTTTTCCGCTTCGGTTCTATTCTATATATATTTATGGGCGTGGTATTTGTTTTCTCCTTTGTCAGTGTTACTGCGCGTTTCTCCTAGTTTTCTGGCACGGCTCTGCCTTGAGGCTCCTACTTTAAACCACCCTTTTCTTTTCTTGACGCGTCGGGCATTCTCCCGGTTGTTTGCATGGAGCATGCCTCGGTTGCGTCGTTTATCATTTGTAGCAATTTATTTTTGTCTTCCTAATGTTGTATTTTGACCTCTTAAGTGCACTTGGCTGTGACGGTTAGGGGCCTTCTCATCTATGCATAATTTTGACCGAGAGCTTGTGCTCATGTTGATTCGTATATGCTGAGCTGCTGTTTTTTGTTAATCGTCCCTGACTCCTACGTGTTTTATGAAAAAGCCTGTGGTCTATGCGGCAGTCTTGCAATAAAGGAAGTTGGCGCTGCTTGTGTGTTGTCTATAGTCTTCACTGAAGCATGTCTCTCTACGGTGACGAAGCTATAGCGCGAAGATAAAAATCTAGCATGTGTTCTAGAACTCTTCGAGGACAAGTGGTAATTCAGGAAGAGTTCTGTAGGGGTTCAAGACACAGATTTAAAACTGAGACCTAAGTCTTACTTGGTTGTCGGGGCTAGTTAAGTGAACTAACAAAAAAATTGTTCGGTGATCCTAAACATCTTCCTGGAAATCAGCGTCGAATGCGCAGCTAGGGTGTCTGCATCGGTAGAAGGGAGGCAATTTTCTAATCTTTTTTCCATTCTAAGAAAATAAGAATGGTTGGCTGGGGCGCACGAACATGTGCATGAAACTATAGTGAGAGAAGTGTTAAAATCTTATAAAACCACGCTAACATGGCCGAGAGGTGAGACCCCATGACTTTGTTTCAATGCGCTGACTGCGTCCCCGAGCTGACTTCTCGTGGAGGCAGGGAGGGTATGTGACGTCTGAACAACGTACCCTCGAGAATGCTGGAATTCTTGATCTTTAAATTTCGGATAGCAAAAGAAGAAAGGCTGCAATGCGTAACGAGGTACCTTTAGAGGGGAGAACAGAGGTGGTGGTGGAGTGTTTCCCAACCGGCTCCATGGAGAAAGCACTTTTGCACATTCAGTTGCAATCCCTTGACGTCGCGTTGTTTGGACCGGCGGAAGGCCTTCCTGAAAGCACATGTGCACTCGGCACCGCGGAAAGCAATGCTCGAACAAGGATAGAGACTTGTTATCTTGTTAGGTTAGGATTTATGCAAGAAAATGCGGCGTTTAAAAAAAAATCAAAGAAAGGATTGGACACGTAACGTGTGTGTACACAGGTTGACTCATACTCACGTACAAGTGTGTAACAGAGCGGCTTCCTAGCTAACAAAACTAGGAAGTGTGTCGCCGTGCACGGAAGCGTGACTTTCTTGAAGTTAAGCGATTCATCAAGCATAAAATATCTTTTCTAATGAGAACATGACCTAATGTCGGATCGAAATGGTCGTTTTTCCTCGAGGTGTCGGCGTCGGACGAAAACCGCGTCCCTGGTGGTGTTTGCGGCTTGGCGAGCAACGCAATTTAGGCCGGCTTCGGTCAATCAAACACGCTAATTCTTTTAGATAACTATGCCCACATCTATACAGTTAATGCAGCGTCGCCGAAATCAACTTTTGCCACTTTAACAGAAGGGTCAGCGTCGCTGCTTTGGCAGGCCTTCTCTCTTAGCAGTGGGTACACCAAAACCGGTCTGCGCATGCGCACTGCAGAAGACGCCAGCGAGCCTCGGCGAGGCGCCGATATCTGTCCGTGCTAGATATCGGCGTCAGCGCACGGGCGCTCGCGGACGCGTGAGAAGAGGGGTCGGGATTATAACAATGGGAGGATCCTGGAGATCTCGGTGACTTTTCTTCATGGCTTGAAGCTCTTCCAGGTTCCCCGAAGCTTTCTTCGCGGTTTAAGCAGTCCTTTCATCGCCCCTCAACCCGTTCTTTTCACGGCTTGAAATTCTCTCCCTCGGCTCCAAAGGGGAAGGGAGCCAGCGCCAGGAACATGGAGATGCATGCCCAATTTCGACGCCCGTTCCCGCGTACACCAGGAGCGCCGACGCTGGACGCATACGCCCAGGAAAGGGCCCTTGGAGTTGGCACTTAACGCTCGTTACTTCAACGTCTTCCAGACACTGACGGACCGGCATCTTTTTTGACAGATAAACGCTCAACGTCCGACAAAGACGGCGCGGGCACGCCGCGTTGGCCGCGACCCGACTTTTTTCTTTTCTTGCAACCCAGCCAAAGAAATGAGTAGGGGAGCCACACAGTCTGTCTCCCTTGAACGCGCTGGGTGAGAAAAGAAAAAAAGAAACAGAAATGCAAAGCCGCCCCCCACCTTCCCCGAGAAGCTGGGCGTGAGGGGAGGAAACACGAAGTGGACAGTGCGCGAAGCTTATCGGCGTCTCTCTCCCAAACCAGGGAGGGAGAATGTAAGAGATGGTGGAGGCGCTCAACTCCATGAGGCGCGTGGTGGCGGCTTTGTGAACTAGCGGAGCATGAACCAGAATCCTGGCCATGAAGGCCTTTGCTAGGTTGTATCCGAGGATCATTCTGGTGTCCTTAGTCAGCCTTCAACAACCACTTTGTTGAAGTATGATGTCCTGGGTTGAGAGCTTAGGCCTGAATCCAATCATGAAGCGGGTGTAAAGGTCATTGTCTTCCACATAGTTATTGAGCCGCTTTTGAATTACGTGGTCCATTAGTTTCCTGGCGCATGACGTTAGGTGGGCCTGAGGTTTTCTATTTTGAGCGCCTTGCCTGGCTTAGGAATTAGCATAACCTGGGCGGCCTTCCACCATTGTGGGAGTTTTACCTCTATTCAACATTTCTCTATGAAGTCGATGAGGACAGTAATCGATTTGTTATCCAGGTTTGGGAGCACTTTGTTGCTTACTGCGTCTCGACCCGGGGCCGATTTGGTCTTAAGTTTGTCAATTTATGACCTGGCTTGCGATTCGCCTACGGGCTCGTACAGCTTTGGGTTGCCTGCCCATGGACTCGTTGCATCGCAGCAAGCAGCCTGTCCCGAAGGTACCTGTAAAGAGCGTGTTGTCCCTTTTGAAAGAACGCGCCCATTGTGTTCTACCCACTGATAGGGAGGTTGGCTTGCTGTGCTGCCCCACGAGTTTTTTTAAGGTCAAAGCCTTAGAAGCAGTTTCGAATGCCTTTAATCCATGCAAGAACTTATCTACGTCAAAGGTGAAAACTAAAGCAAAACAGCTCTGTACTAAGCTGAGGTTAGAAAAAGTTGGTAAGGGTATAGAAGAAAGTAGCCGTGATTTTCTTGGCGTCTTTTTAGCGTCAAAACACACAACTTTAACACCCCAATAGCCAAACGGGCGAGTTGGTGGTACATATTGGTGGCAAACAGCGCAAGGACGCGGACAGAGCGGAAGAAAATACAGGACAAGCGCTGACTCACAACTGAAATTTATTTGAGGAAAGCAGTACATTTTATAGACAACGTGGCCGACTTATCAGCTAGTACACAGACAAAACCCAAGTTTCTACGTGGCATCGAGGTATGCAACCTCACTGTCATATAATGAAATAGATTGCTTACTGACACATAACCTTGTTTTTTTCTTCATGTGATATGCTTTCATAATCTCTCGTGTTAATCGGGACGGGTGTTTGTAGAGGATATCACAGTAAGGCAATGAAGGAAAATAAAATTGGCAGTCTCGAACATGGTCAACTAGATGATTAGATTTGTTAGCTTCCAGATTATTTGCATGCTCTTTCAAACGTGTATTGATGCAACGCCCCGTCTGCCCGATATATCTTTGTCCGCATGACATTGGGATTTTGTACACAACCTCTTCTGCGCATGGCACATACATTGTTTGGTGCTTAACCCCACAGGTTGTTTCAGATTCTTTTCGTTGTTCAGCCTTTCTTTCCAAAGCAGCACATACCCTTTTAAGTTTCTTGGGTGCTGAAAAAACCACCCCTACGCCATACCTTTTTCCCACATTTTTAAGATTATGTGACATACCGTGTACGTATGGGAGAATGGCAAACTTTTTCCTTTCCTTCTCTTTTCCCGGACTAGGGACCAAAGATGGATTCCTAAGCTTTTTGGCTACCTTGTTACAGCCCAGTAACCTAACACCATCCGGGTATCCAGCTTCCTTCAACCTTTTAATTTGGTCGTTGAAGCTGTTGGTTGCCCTATGGATACAAGATTTTGATAACGAGGACTAAAGAGATGAGACCACAATTCCTATTTTTACTGTTTTGGAATGATGCGATTTATAATTTAACAGCGGTTTTCCCATCCTTGGACGATATTCGCAACAGACGTGCCCCGTCGCAACCTTCAAACTCAGATCTAAAAATTGTAGATTACTACCGACCGTGACCTCAGTGGTGAACTCAAGACCTAAAGCATTTTCTTTAAATACCTTTAGTACATCAGTCATGCGCCTTGAAAAGTTAGTTTTTTTTACAAAAATCAAGAATTCATCGACGTAGCGAAAGATGCGTGACGCCATTCCCGACAGATTTTCCTGGATAACACGATCAACAAAGGACAAAAATATATCGCTAATCACTGGTGCCACTCTAGATCCAATGCAAACACCCGTTTTTTGGGTATACAGTTTACTGTCCCATTCAACTAACATTGACTTTAAATAAAAAGACAGCAGCTCAAGAAAGCTCAAGGATCGTATTGAAAACAGCATGTTTCCTCTTCAGCATTTATGCTGGCGACAAATGCAGCACCCTTCTTGGCCTCGGAGGGAAAATCAGTGCTCACTGATGCCCGCGTGTCCTTCTGGTACTGTGTGAGGAAGTGTAACACAGGTCTGGTATTCAGCTTTCGTTTCCCTAAGTTCTCGCGCAAAATTTGGTGGCATGTTGTCGTACTAATGTCAAGCGCATCTGATAGCATGCGGACTGCAATTGTGTGGTCTAGTTGTACGATTTCCTTGGTCTGAGCCTCTATGTTTTCATTCCGTGAGATTGAAGGGTGCGCCTGTTTTGTGTCGTCTTCCACCGACGTTCTCCACAAAACGAAGCTCTTGTGCCACTCGAAAGCTCGCGCCCGTGATAATGTCTCGTTGCCAGAAACATCAGGAAGGAGATGATATGTCTGTGTGGCTGTCTTGCCAAGCTTCATAGAGAATTTTATATTTACACGCTATTCGAGGTGGACGGCCATCTCTCCACATTCACTCACTGTAGAATGCGCAAACGACTATTGAAAAAGTGCTTTTTACATGTAGTGCCTTCTAATGGATGCCACAGCAATTAACATAAATAGCTCAAGTTAGCCAGAAAAAATTGCCCTGGACATACGCACCAACATTTGTTTTGGGGAGTCATTTCTTGAGAAGAAAATAAAGGAGACTTGATACTTTTCGGCCAAAGGTTGTATCATCGTGCCATGATTGGAATTTTCTGATTATATAATTCTGCGCTACAGGTTTTACAATTCGTTGCAGAAGTACTTGCTGTTGATCTAGTTGGTTCATCATAAAGTTGAATGGCACATGTATACATATATTTTCTTATTAGCTTGTCCTGGCTATGATTATGTACTGATGGTGATAATGTGCTGGCGTATAAAGGTGGTGTTTTCTGCCATAAACTCAGTTGGTAGTAGGCAATCTTTTTGTCTCTGTGTCTTGTTGCATTCGTTCGCTAGCGCCATTCAGCTTTACAATTCTTGGGCTCAATTGTGTGCAGAAATGTAGCAGAAAAGCAGCAAAGCTTCGAGATTCACTTGAAAATGCACGGGGTGCATTTCAAACCTGAATAGAAAGAAATACAGAAGCTACAAGCCTTTCCTGGGAACATTAGCCGTGAGAGCTACACTTAAAGACACGGTTATCGCTGGTGTCCGAAAATGAATGCGCATCGCATGGAAACCATTTCGAGAGATCATCATCATAATCATCGTCAGCATCGTCATCATCGTTAGCCTGTCTAACGTTAGCATGTCTTTTTAATTAACCTATCAAAATTTTGATGTGGGCTTGTCTGCGGCTATCTTGAGTAAGGGTATTGCAGCGAAAAAAAACCGGGAAAGCAGGGAAATACAGAAACAACAGGAATTGCGCTGGTCCTTTACCAGCTGCGTCCACCTTATTCCTGCAGACCTTTTAATCTCGAGAGATATACGCCAACAAGTGTCTCAATTACGAGTATAAATATAGACAAAGACATGAAAGCTGCAAAATAAGACAAAAAGTTCTGATATTCAGAGAGCTGCCCAGGATTTTCGTTGTCGTTCCATAAGCTCGGTTTTAGAAAAGGACAAATGTCATCCTGAATGTCTGGTCTAACCAAGGAAGCCTCAAATATTTTACGTAGGAAGTCATTGTAAGGCCTTGCGAAAGGGTAGCTCTTGCGTACTGGTGTCACCGGCATGATTATCTTTATTCGTTCCTTAGATTCCCACAGTCCAGGTGCGAGAGTGCTGACGAAACATTTAGAGAGCCGGTTTATCAAACAGATCCGTCCCTTCCTCTGTGCGCCCTGCAAGCATTTGCTCGCACTTGTCGCGGCGAGAGACGCTTCCTTGCGTCGTTTCAGGAAATCTCTCCGTAGTTTTTAATACAGTGGCGTTATCGAGACTTTGCTAACCAAATCATAGTACATAGCCGATCCATGAACAACGCATGAAGACATGTGTCCGCGGTCTAGAGCATCTTCCAGTTCAGCAAGCGTGTCAATGCTGTTCGGAGGCGAGCGCAAACTATGCCTTGATGTCAGTTCACTTCGAAAGTAGTTTCAGAGCGGAAGCATGCCTAGAATCCAGCAACTATAAACGATTGTGCGGCTCGGACTGCAGCGTTTGATGACAGCAAGTGGGGACGACGTCGAGTAAAATATCGCCACAAAAAACATTAAGTGCTCGAGGAAGAATCAGAGAGTCGCGGATCCAAGTTGTTGGAGATCAGCGCAAGTCACCACGAAAAGGCAGGCTCCAAGGCTGGCGGCTGTTAGTGAAAATCCCACCACACTATTGATTAAAATTCTGCACATCGATACGAAGTGAGGGATCTCGTGTACGGCGTAGAAAGTTTCGTAAGTGTATGTCAACGCCGGAGGAACGGATGTGTACGAAATGCTGTATTCCGTAGCCACGCAAAACTCCGTTACGACCTCAATTCTTTCTCCAAATAGGTCTTCATTTAAGTGGGATAAAATGTCGTAGGTTCGCGATACGACTGTCACGTTAAGGTTGATAAGTGCACGTTTAATCACGTCCACTTCACTTCCAGAACAAGGAGTTGGATTCGATCCGAACTTTTTGCCGTAGCAGGCTATTCACATAAAGTTACCCTTTAATGACGGCTTGTTTGCTCTCTGAGTTAATGGGCCCAGTAATCAGTAGATGATCATGAAAATCAATTTCTGTAGCTGTCATTTCTGTCAAATTTACCGTTTCGTTTTTGTTTCCAGATAAACATGCATGTTTTTTTGAAGCACCAATAGAGATTTTTTCCGGGACAACGGTAAGGGGCCTTTTATTGTTCTGCCTTTTTTTGAGCTACGGGAAAAAATGTCCACTCAGCGAGATAAAGAGCGAATGGATCTTTTAAGGAACCCTCAAGACAAGGTAAAGCGTGTCGGCCAATATTTGACATGAAAACTTTCGTCTTGATGCTGCAGTATGTGTTCCTTGCGATCATTTGATGGAACCCTTGGCTTGGCAGTGTCCACTGACTAGAGGGATATCCGATCCGCGGCGCACAGTTATTGATGTACGGATCCCAACTCCCTTCGCATGTCACCACGGCCACGTGCTCGTCTTTCGATATATGTCAAGAGCGAATTGCGCATAATTTGGCTGTTAGTGTTGGGCAAGAAAATTAGCTGTGCAGTGAAAAACGTGAACATCATTCTTGCCATCCCAGCCATTGCAAATGCCGAATAAGCCAGGTAAAATAATCTTGTCTTGCCGTTAGCGCTGCCCTGTGGAAAAATAATTTAGTTCAAATAAAAACAAAGAAATGTCACGTGAAAATCATGAGCTGAAAGGGAGATCGGAGTATATGAATGTGCTTACTTTGTCAGTTTCAGGAATGAAGCGGATGTATCGTTTTCTTTTCTTGCGAGAAAATTGAGACCAATAGACCCAGTAAAATTCCAAGGCTGATATCAGCTTTTAAAGCAGAATGCTCCTCACCAGGTTTAACATCGTTAGAGGTTCCGCTTAGCGAGTGGACCACATTCGCAATTTCAAGGATTAGGTAAAGGGGTGGGGACGTTCATGTCCTCAGTTCCTTTCAGCAATAAAATTACCTTTATGGAGCGAGATGAACTCAATAGGGTATTTACCTTCGGTCGGGGCTGATGTCTGCACCACAGATATGATTCGAGTACAACACACTGACAAAGCACCAGATATTCAGGGGTTCTGCTGAAGAGGCATAACGAAGGCATATTTTGAAGCTGCGAACAAGCGCCGTTTCTTCAAAAAATATAGAATCCAGGCTAGCTCTCACATATATTTTCTAAGTTGAAAATTAGGCGCGACGAGCCTTGTCTCTGTTGAAATGACTTTTACACATGCCTAATTCGAAACGACCTGTTTTGGTGACTGAATCAATTATGCCTATTTCATGTGGTCGTGACAGTCAAAACACTTTGGGTGCTAAGCAGATAGATTGGCGACGGGAATACACATGTCGATGTTTCCATGAGAACGACTGAGAACATCTTGTGCAAGGTACCGACATGTTTCCAAGATTTTTTTCAGCTCACCTCACGAAGCGGAATCAGCCACAGGACTTGGTAATTCGCATGGTGAAGCCTCGCTGATTCATACCCAGCAATTCTGGGCAATAGCTTTTTTCAACGGGAAAAAAGATATAAACGTAATTTTTCGATGTAATGCAAGACTTCAATACAACAATTATATTTCCGGAGGACACCCCTCGGCAGGCGTGAATTTAGTAGTTGCTATATATGTTTTTTTTGTCGTTAAAAGCATTGCCCACTGGTGTTCTATGACAGTCTGAAGTACTGAGTAGAAGCGATGAAAAATTGTAGAAGTTTTCTGTGCATCACATAATATACCCCACCCCTACCTTCTATTCTTCCATGGCAGTATCTAACAATATATAAATATTGCAAATTTTTTTCAAGGTTGTTTGACATGGACTTACTTAACATATTAAGACTTAGGTCGCGTATGTTTTTTTAATGCTATCTTTAATATTGTTGTGTTGTGTTGGGTTTAATGGCACATAAGCAGCTAAGGCTTCCATGCGTTAAGCTCAAGGTAAAGGAAAATTGTTTTCTGTAGATGGGAGGAAACATGGTGGTGTAGAGGACTTAAGAAGTTAATTCGTTCTAGCAGTAAAAAGAGACGAAAGAAATCTTTTACATAGCTAATAATAAAAGCTGTAAAGAAGGCCAGGTAACCTCACCCCCTATCCTTGGCTGGGCAAGGATCCTGAGGCTCCGAACCATTCAAATAAATACCTCAGCCTTCTTCTCAGGAAAGAGAAAGTGGCAAAGTGTATCATAGAGGAAAGCAAAGCGTGGATCAAAATTTACAGCTTCTCAAGAACTGCTTCTTTTAAAAAGCTAGAAACACAATACTTGTTAACAATAGCATTTTCACCTAACAGCAGTGCTGGTTGTAACAGAATGTATTCATTATAAAACTTAGTAAAGTGCTTCTTTCTCAGTTTTCCGAGTTCTGCACGAGAAAATAAAATACGCTTTATATTCAGTTCGTCTCCACATCTTTCAAAAAGTTGATTGTCTTGTTTCGTTAGTATGAAATTGTGTGCAATGTGTGTATGTCAATTGCGGAGACGACATAAAGTTAATTCAATAAATCGTTCCTGGTGCCTGCAGGTCTTCCAAATTCTCGAATAGAAGAAACAGTGGAAAGAAAAGCGGCAGCCATGTGATACATGCAATGATGCGGCAAAGGAATTCCTGAAGTTCTGGGGCTTGATCTTCAATTTGCTTGTTTGTTGACAAACTGAGTAAAATTAAATTGAAATGAAATTTTAAGCGCCTGTTTCTCCTAGAGATTCACTTTCTTGTATGATCCCCAGTACTGGCGATGTGTAGCTGCTACCAGAACACTAGAATCGGTATGCTTAGAAGAGTGAGCTAGCCGGTTAACAACAAAAAGTACTGCATAGGGGCCGGTTGGTTAGGCCCCAAAGCTTTTCTTTCTAACTCAAAAATAACCAGAAGCCCTTTGGCCCGAGGTGCGGGCTGCTTAGAGAAGAGTTCAGCCTCTGGTGACAATTACATTTGCAGCTGTGCATAGCAACGAAGGAAAAGTTGCGACGCATTCATCCCCAGGATTCTGGCCAATGCACCTCGAAAAATTGGTCGCGCCATCTCGCGACAGCCGGCGGCGCGATAGCGCGCAACTCAATGGCGACAAAAAATAAAAATTAATACCTAGTCGCGCATAAATGTTAGAGGTTAGCTCTTTCGCCTATATGTTGAATGCTCCTTAAAGTTTCTTTTAATAGAGTTTCATCAATGTAGCTTACATATTGCGCTTACCATGCGCAATGAGCTACGATAGCATGCAGCCTATGGCGAGGTCCCGAAATATACCCCACTTGACTTCACTATATCGCTCCAAAAAGCCCTAACTTAAAATACATTGACAAGCTCTCGGAGCTTAAGGTAGCGTAATTTCCTGCAATTAAAAAAATATAAAGTATATTACATTTAAGTGGAGCAAAAGATTTCCTGCGCTGTTTTTCTATTGATTATGAATCCCCGCACCAGCAAGAAACGCGTGGCTCCCTCTCTCGGTGTGTTGGCAAGGCGCACGTCCGTGCTACAGTGTCCCTGCTACAGTGTCCCTGCTACAGTGCCCCTGTTTTGGTAGGTTCCTCTGGGAGGTTGAGCCGTGCCGTACGAGTGCGCACTTTTATCAAAATTTCTCCCATCGGAGTGAGGCTACGACCATGAGCTGCTACATAAAGTCCTACAAGTAAGCGCGTGCCTACTATGCGGTATATAGAGGAAATTATAAGGAGACTCTTGCTTGACAGGTACATTTATTTAAGCGCATACAGTGACCCCACGACAAGGGCATAGGTGATAGTGGAATTGCGTACGCATTAGCATTGCAAAGCAATGAAGCTTCCGGGTACTTTCGTTCAAGCAGTGAAATGCACAATTCCCGGACGCTCATACTTAGAGCTAACTCACCGATACTTGTATATGGTTCTTGCACTGTGCAATGAAAATTTTAAGATTGTGTATTAATAACTACATTTTTACACTCCAGTAATTAGCCTCAAAAGCAGAGAGCTTTTCGAAAGTTTTGTCATGTGGTGAAAGCGCAGCACGGACGCGTTTAAATGACTGAGTGCTGCACTATAAGAAGCAGCAAACCTAATGCTGCGTTATATGGCAGTAGGTGACTTGTCTAATGTAACAAATAGTGTGTGGTAGTTCACAACATTTTTTTCTAGGTTGGTACATTGCCTCACACGATTCGATCGTTCGAAGTCGATATGGGCTTTACCATTGCTGTAATCCATGCTAGTTTCGGCAATTATGTCAACGGTGTACGTAAACTATGAACCGCTAACGAAGACTTCATAGAAAGGCATGCTGGGAACTATTCTGAAGAATGGGCCATCAGTACGGCAAGCTAGTAACTACGCCGTTACCCAGAGCAGCAATCAAGAATGAAACCCCCGTTAAACAATATGATTTAAATTTGCTGAGAAATGAAGAGAAGTTATTGTCCGATAACACGACGTTTCAAAGCTTAGTGGTTATCTCTAGCGTGGCAGCTGGGCGCTCCATCCAGCCCGCTTGTGCAATGTGCAGCTCGCACGAGCGAATAGCGGCAGGACGCTACGTGCTCGCGGCCCTGAATATGCAGTGAATTTACCGTGTTGCGAATATGTGCAACAGTACTTATAAGCACTGTCGCAAGAGTGGCGCGAACATATAAGTTTTTTTTCATATGGCGTGCGAACTTACCCCCGTTTTTGATGTTTTTTGTCACTCTTCTATGTACTTCTCGCTATCCTCTCTATTTGCCTATATTTCCACAGGTTGCAGTTCCGGTGCTTGAGAGATTAGATACCAGTCGCCGGGCCAGCCACATTTTTAGTTTCCTTTTTGTATTTTCGTCAGTTGTTGCCTCTGAAGCGATTAGTAAACTACTACTTCTTCAAGGTGTGGATCCGGGGAGTTGCAGGGGCTTTATAAGCACACAAACCGCTGGAGTAAGAAGAGGGAGCCGTTTCCAGGGAACGATTAACACTATCCGGCGACTTTTAAATGTGCCATAACTTGTTTCCACGGCCTACGACACCAAGCACTCGAAGAAAGGTATATATTGCACCATGACCCCGCCTTAGGCATTATCTTTAGGATGACTATCTTTGAAGGGGCAGAGGAGGCGTCCGATAATGGTGGCCGGCTTGTGTGTAGTTTGAATCCCTTCCTTCCAGAGAATACTGGCCAAGGTTTCGCTGACACCTTCTACGTACGAGCTGCATACGCGATTTTGCCACCGGCGTATCCTTAGCATATAAACATATACAGTTGTTTTCGTTGCATCCTTCTCGGTTTTGGATGATACATCGAGTGAAGAATCTTGGGTATCCATTTCTTAGAAATGTTTTATTTTGCTGATAATAAGTTTTAATAGTGCAATGGCAACCTCGCGCCAAGCGCAATGGGATGAAGTGTTTTCTTCAACACAAGGTTAGGTGAAAGAACAGTTTCCGAGCGCTTCAGCTCAAAGAAACCAAGCGCCAACCTTCGAGAGAACTTGAGCCCATTGGAAACCAGTGGGTAAACGGCGGCACTGGGGAACAAATGAGACACCGTCCTCGAGCCGCATGCTTAAAGCGATATGCAATTGCTGTTATCGCATGTTTTTAAAATAAATAAGCAATAATTGGGAGTCGTCTTAACCAAAACATCTTGAATTTCCTTCTACCCTTCGGGCAAAATTTTTGGCAGTTTTCTTCCCACAAATTTTAAGAGAACAAGAAGCACGGCTCGCAGCATCAAACGGTGAAGAAGTGGGAGAGGCGCTAACGCGAAGGGTCAAGGATGTGAGCAGGTGCTTAGGTAGGGCGAAATTCTTTTACAAGAGGTACACGGGCACCCGGTTGCAGATGGTAAGGGGGAGGAAGAAAGGGACAATGGGGAGGGGTCTCCTGCTGTGCCTTTGCCTGCCTTTCTTTTTTCGTCCTTTTATTTTTCCTCGAATTGTGCAGCGCAGTCCGTGGTTGCTTATTCAATGCGCTGTGTTTCTCCCCCTACAGTGTGAAGTATGACGTAGTCGGCGTCTCTGTGAAAAACGGCCCGGAACGGTCATGGATGCACTTTTGTCTCCAGGCTGTCTTAAAAAAACACAACCGCTAATGTGTCAGTCCTGCAAAGGATCTCTCCAGACGCGGTCAAAAATCTGCCAGAAAGGACATCAGAGTTTGTGCTGAAGATCAGTTACATTCTTTAATGTTTTCCATCAGCCTAAGGAATTCCACCAGCATTGGTAAAAGCACAGCGCATGGCACAGGTAAAGAGTGGCACAAAAACAAATGTCGGATGATTAGTGTGGCTTCGCCAAATGCAATTAGGAGTGCACTTCAGTTCTCAGTGCTGTTTCGGTGTTCCGTTCCGTTGCGCATGGATGGAGTTCATTAAGACGATGATATCCAAAACACAGCGCAAGAGACTGGTATTTTAGGACGCAGAATTTTCGGCTGCGGCGATGTTGCAGTTGCCTAATGCAGTAACCAGCAAAACTGATGTGTTCTCGCCGCCCCGGGTTCGAAACTCACTCGCGGCCGTAAAACATTTCCGAATATTTTATTTCAGGTCAAGTAAATTTCAGACATACAAACAGACCACTTCGAAATCCAAAATTGAAGCCTCAGTGCCACAATAAAAAATGCGACACCGTTAGCCCGCTGTTGTTCTACTAGCGTGTGGAGGCAGCGGTTGGTACCAATGCGGCCGCTCGATGGAACCGCATCATCGAGTGGCCGTGGTTCTCATCTGCTCACTCACTGAAAAAGACGGCACGCTGAAAGGCTTTTCCTTAGAGCCTTTACTTCGTACCTTAACATGCAACGTGAGTGCACTGTGTTGTTATGGCTTGTGTACAGTACAAAATAAAGCCCACCATTGTGAATGGGCGAGACCCTTCTGCGGCCACGTAATTGGTGGCAGCTTGAAAAAAGCACGTGTTTTCGCTTTTTGTGGCAAGAAATGAGTTTAAGGGAGCAAACTGTTCATTTCACCAAAGATTATTTGGCGACGAAAGGGGTCGAGCACGGTGCATCGAGCCTCCAACGCCACTATATCAAAGACAAAAGAACACCGCTAAGGAGAACACAAAAATCAGGAGACTTGGTCAAAAAAACTAAACATTTTGACAAATTTGCCTGTCTGGTTGGGTTTCAAGACTTATAATAAACTGCACATCTCAGTCTCATTTGCACAACAAGCACAAAACTTGACAGAAAAAAAGAACAACGCACGATATTCAAAGAACTCATCATGAAAGGCTGGCCAAAAAACTTTATTCAAAAAACCATTCCACGTCAAAAACCCGACAACATGCGCCAAGAAATCAACGCACAAAGACCAACACCACCACCAAAATACGTCGCTCTACCTTATGTCGGATGTGTCAGTGAAACCATCGCCCGATTCCCGAAAAAAGGGGGTCTCCAGGTTGCGCACAAGCCCACAAACACTGTTGCGCTTTGCCTACCTGTTCATAAAGACGGGCCGCGGGGAGAAGGAGCCCAAGGCATTGTGTACAAAATTCCTTGCACCGACTGCGACAGAAGCTGCATCGGGGAAACCAAAAACCTCGAAGAAAGAATTCGCAACATAAAAACAACGTCCGCAACTTCGCAAGAGGTTGCAATCCTGTAGCCGAACATTCCGAGAACTGTGACCACAGAATCAAGTTCGAAGGAACCAGTATCCTAGTAACCGAAACAAATTACCACAAAAGGCTCCTTCTGGAATCCTGGCATATCCAAACCACTCCGAACAACATCAACGGCACAAAAGGAAACCTGCTCCCAGTGTATTCCCAACGAAAAAAATTGGTCATTGACAGCCTCCCCACAATGCGACAACGTTACTCACAGCCTTAACCCCCCTCCCCCTTCCCCACGCCTTTCGCATTACAGCTTTGTTCCTTTGACCCCTTCTCCCCTCTATACTTAGAGGCGCTAGCTACTGCCCTCAGTCACCCCTGATGAAGGAGCCGCGTCGGGTTTGCAACGTTCGGCTAAAACTAAAGATTTTTGGTTGGAGATGTGCAGTTTATTATGAGACTCGCTTAGCACTGCAGAACTGCAGATATCTTATTCTTTATTGTCCTTTATTTTCTTATTGTTTTGAGTACGCATGGCGTCACTATTCTTTTAGTCGTGATGTCACTGTGCTCGTATACCCCTCAGGTGGGAAACGTGAGCGCGTGCACTGAGAATGGGGACAACGCTTTTTCAGAGAAGCATGATCTCATCTGCCTCGCGTCACTGCACCCTAAGGCAACCAAACACAAAGATCTATCGACAGGACACTCCCGACGTGCAGCATTCATTTTCTCAGAAGTGAATGGACAACTTGTAGAATTGCCGACTTACAGAAAGGTTGCTTCCGACCAGCAACCCACGTTTGCAAACCGCGTTTTCGCTTCCTGCTGTGCTGACTGAAGGAGTTAGCATGAGGAGAGATGGTTTTCGGTTGGCAAACTGTAGAGGACGCTCGATATTCTGCAAGTGTGCTCCAAGGGCAGTTTTTTTTTTGTGCACGCGCCCAAAGTCGGCGCTCTTAAAATACGACAGAACCGGTCTACGCATGCCCACTGCAGGAGACGCCGCCGAACCTCGGCGAGGCGCCGATATCTGTTTGTGCTACACATCGGCGCCAGCTAACGGGTGCTCGCGCACGTGTTGGTAGCGGGGTCCGGTTTACGACAGTAGGAGCACAGCGGCGCTCTCGGTGGCTTTTCTTCATGGCTTGAAGCTCTTCCAGGTTCCCAGAACTTTTTTTTGCGGTTTAAGTTGTCCTTTCAGCGCCTTCCAACCTATTTTTTCACGGCTCGAAATTCTTTCTCCCGCAGAAAGGAGCACCAGAGTACAATGAACTTTTTTCCTCCTCCTCCATCTGCTCGAGAGGGGAGCCAGCCAGCACCATGAACATGGACTGCCAAGCATGCCTCTGACGCCGTTCTGGTCTGCTCAGTACTCGATCCACGTGGCCTAGGCCGGCCTTCACAGGGTGTATTCGGTCATTCCAGCTCCTATAGGTGGCGCGGCGGCAGTGCGACATGGCGGTCAAGGCGGTGATGTCGCCAATGCCATAGCGTGCGTCTCTATAAAATTAAAGCGCCTTCTTGACGTTGTGGCACCTTTGGCTGGATTTTTATAGTGTGGATAAGCAGCAGTAAATGATTCTTGGTCATTAATAAGATCCTATGCTTGAGTTTGGCTGTATTATAGGCTCTAAATACATTTTTATCGATATGAACATGAAATCAATAGTTCGCAAGTGCTGCGCGCGCAAAAACCCCGTTGGCGCTTAAACTTGAGAACTCAGCATAGCGAAGTGCGATGAACGATTTAAACTGTAATTTTTTGCGCGTTCACTTTCTTCTGTCGGCACTCACCCGGAAGCGGAAATAAACAACTCTAATGACCCAGACAGTCTGACGCTATATTTCGCGCCTACACGAGTGCGGCCCTTACCCGCGTAAACACGGTATGTGTACTTATTGCGTGCTGATCTTATAAGGACACAACTTAAAAAAAAATTACCAGTTGGTAACACTGGTCATGGTTCGAAGCGTAATATTACAACGCTTACCAATTGCAACAGTGATCAAAATCACTTTCTAATGTTGGACTGCATCAAACAAGCCAAAAACGTCGAAATCCTTGAGCCTACAATTTCGACGCGTGATTGGCTGCTTGTTTAGGTAAACAGAAAAGTTTACCAGTGGTCCACATTTTCTCATGGAGGAATTTTGTTCGGTGGTCCTGAATGTGGGCGGAGCTTTGCAGCAGATTTAATTGTATCCGATTGTAGTCCGTCTGCAGCGTACATTTCAGGGGGTCAGGGGTCATTCAAGCTTCATAATACAGTCGAAATTAGAGCTCAAAATGTGTTATTGACTAGCGGAGGAAAACGCTGTGATCGAGTGAGCAGACAACAGTTGCTAACAAGCGTTTGCAATTATTCATCAATTTACGCATTATATCCGAGGAATGAAGGTACAGTTGTGAAGTTCTTGACATTCATATCGCTCTTTTTCAATGAGGCCGTGGCCAGAAAGCTGTGTTTAATCTAGACCACAATGAACTGCAGCGTGACCAAAAATCTGTTTTCTGCAAACGTCCTCCTAAAAATATAACCAATATACTCCCTATCAGCATATCAGCTCAGTGCTTAAGCACTGCACTGCTCTTATGCAGCTGTAATAGGCTACGTTGGTAGCATGGACAAAACTCCGAATAGGAATGCATTGACGACATGGTGTCGTGGAGTCAAC
Organism: Amblyomma americanum; assembly: GCF_052857255.1. Classification (NCBI taxonomy): domain Eukaryota; kingdom Metazoa; phylum Arthropoda; class Arachnida; order Ixodida; family Ixodidae; genus Amblyomma; species Amblyomma americanum. Next base: position 129,000,888 of record NC_135501.1, read on the forward strand.
ACAGTACGTCGCTGATGAACAGACGGGTCATGGGGCTGAAACTCGTTTCCAACCTGCAGAATCAACATAATCACTGCTTTTTGAACTCTTTACGTATTGGCAGAAACAACATGTTTGCTATTTGGAATGTTCGTAGGTTGTAGACAAACAGAATATGCTCATTTTTTACGCGTATCTGAGGCTCGAAACCACTCCGACTGCACACGCCGCGCAGAGCGATCACCGGCTCCCCGCTTCAGAAAGAGGCCGCGTTGCGCCGTCACCGTCGCTGGAACGACTGAATTGGCGCCTGAGAGGCTAGGCAAGGACTGAATTCGCTTTAATAAAAATGGCTGTTGGACAAACTGATGGTGACCTCCAATCGCAGAGTTGGAGCACTTCTGGGGCAACGTTTCCTGCTCTTTTCGGAGCAACAACTGTATTCCAAACGCAGATCTGAGGCACGGATCAAGTCTTCCAATCGTAGACAGGGAGCGGTTGCCCAGCCGAGATTGCTCCGTGGAGCAGTCGGGACTGCTGCGCCGAAATCGGCGGATCCGACCGGAAGTTTCCGTGACGTTCTTATTCAGCGGCGATAGCGGCGCCCTACATGCTCTGGCCTGCATGCTCTGGCCAGAGCAAGTGTACTCCAATCGCAATTTCAGGTCGCGCGCTCTGCGCCGGATTCTGGCGCTCTGTCACGGAGCGTGCAGACCGCTCCGGGCCTGCGATTGGAATTCACCATAAGAGAGGAGGCTTACAAAAAAAGCGAGAGAGTTTTGTTCTTCTTGAGCAAGAACCTTAGGATGCGCGAGTATCAAATTTTTGCTTGCGAACTGAATATTTTCGAACCATTTTGAATATAGGCAAACAAAAATACATGTTGCTGGTAACGGCTGAAATGCGCTAAAAGACGGGACCGAAAAGAACACATACACATGCGCTGGTGTTTTTGTTCTCTTACGTACTGTTGGCGCTGTCCAGTTGTTTGCATCAACATCCACCAACCAGTCCGACTTTGCCCACTTCATTGAACAAAATATCGACAGTCTTAAAAGAGTTTTCCCACAACAGAACCACGAGTGGAAATATGTATCAGACCATAACTTTACTTCACTCGTTATTGTGGTGGGGGGATACACTCGACTGGTTTTACGTGGTTTAACGTCCCAAAGCGAATCAGGCTATGAGGGACGTCGTAGGGGAGAGCTCCGAATATTTAGGAGTATCTGGGATTCTTTCACGTGCACTGGCATTGCACAGTACACATGCCTCTAGAATTTCGTGTCTTTCGAAGTGCGACCAACGCATCCGGGATCAAATCCTCGTTTTTCGGGCCAGCTGCCGAGCACCACAACTACTCAGCTACCGCGGCTGCTCCGGGATGGGGTGAGTAATGGCAGCAATAAACTTTAATTTGTATGGCAGTGCTATGAAAACCACTCGGGGGATAAAATTACTCGGTTACGTTTAAAATTTAGACCGGCCCTTTCAAATAATGCCTACATCACAAAGCTCACGGAATGCTGAGCTACTATTATGGACTGAATGTTGAGAAAGCATTGTGTAAGGTGCTGAAATAATTTCTTACTGGCGGAGGAATGTGAAATGGTGCTACCTGAACAGCACGACAAAACGCAAAAACATCCCTCTGAAAACAGAACAAAATTGCGGTTGCAACGCAGACAGAAATATTCCCTCGACGCTCCCCCAAGACCATATCTATAATCGACCACCTCCGTGCCTGCGACAAAAGTTAAAAAGCAAACCGCCCAACTACTATGCTATAATTCTTTCTGGCTCACCTCCCAACTCCAATATCTATCACTTCCGGCATTCACTTTCTCTGGCCTGTTATCAATCCACTGACAGCGGCTCAATGTGCGGTCAGTTGTCATAGCCTCAGAAGGACGAAACTACATGTTTCCAAAACATCAGATTTAAAGAGAAAATTTATTTGAAACGGTACTTGTTGCATAGCTAGAGCTATTTCTGGGAATCCTAGCACTGGATGAGTGTCGACAAATTCAGTCAGGCGTGACTGCGCGCAGGCATGACACATACCCGTGTAGCGACGCGTCGCATGCGACCTTACACATCGGGTGACCGGTGAGGTCCACCGAGACAACACATTTTGTACAGCGTCAAGTCTAAGTGGGATTTTCGAGACACACCGCATTAACGGTGCTGTGCATATCGCGAGCGCAGATTCTTTTAAAGAAACGAAAGCAAACTCCATTTGTACAGTTTAAGTAACAAGCGGTCACGCATGCCTTGCAATCACGAAGTGCTATGTATAAGCCATGGTTTAGGTAAAGTTAAATTGCTCTTTCTGTCTGAGGCAGGTGTGAATTCTAGTAGCTGGTTAGCTGCGCGAATGTGAATGTGGAACTCAGGCATGGAAGCTGTCGTGATCGATAAAGAAAAGGATCAAATAAAGCTGGCTCAGCATTGCAGATAACGTCGGATTAACGAAAATCATCTAACAAATGCACAATAGATGAAGAAAGCCGCCAAACAATTTCGTTAATATTGACATGAAGATCCTTTCAAAAGTCGCCAAAACATAGCAAAAGGTTGGAAACTATTTTCTGCTAAGCAATAATTCGAAACGCTGGCGAAGTCTAGGCTGCACCTGACAAGAGAAATCTGCAGAGATTGTTTACATCCCCATAATTGCGAAAGCAACGATTTGTGCTTCGCGGAAGACGACAGTGAGCGTGCATTGCCACGGGACGGAGCGGATAGAAGTTGACGAAGACGATGCTCTGCAATGTACAGAGCAATAGTGCGGTGGAGTTTAATACGAGGCGTGTTCGGCTGTGGCAATAGCCTCAGTTGTAGCATCCCAGGCTACAACTTCGGACGTTTATGACAGAACAGACTTTCTACCGGACTAGTTTCAGCTCTTGAGGCCGTGTCTATCTTTGCCGCCCTTTTAGTTGTGTTGCCTTTTATCAAATTAGTGCTGTGCAGCATCTAGCTGGGCGCTTAGTAAATAATCTGTGTATAGCCCCTTGCTAAACGCGCACAACCTGATGCAGTAAGTGCCATGATGAAAAAAAAAAGCGGTGATCGATATCCCCGTAGTCTTGCACAGTGGCCTTTGTTCGCGTCTCCGCGGGCTCTACTCCCATTATTGGATATTTTTTTATTTCCTTTTCTTCCCATTTTTTCTATGTTTGGGACAGAGTAGACAAATATCGGCAAGAGACGGTCTTTGTAGGTTCTGAACCTCCGGATTAGTGCTTTTGCACTTATACATGCCGACGGAATAATTTTAGGCAGCCCAAAGGACAGCTCCAACTAAGCGTGCATTTGTAACAAGTACCTTAATTCCCTGCTCCTGATGGGTGATAGAGTTATATATGCTGCATTCCTTGTTGATAAATTCTAGTTGTAACGAGGCTGAAAACGAGGCACCTGTGGTTGACTGCAAGCGAAGTTCACTAAACTAGTTTCTTTTCGAGTTGATCGATTCACGAATAACTTGTCGTCACGTATGATGTAATCGAAACAAAGTGCTAATGTAGCCATAACATTTCTTTGTATTTTAAAATTCTATAATTTAGCTACTAATGAGCGTAGTTCATTACGACGCGGTTGCGACTGAGCCTTGCCAACCTGAATGGGTTCGGCGGAAAAAGGGAAGACAAATTATTACAGGTTTCAGTATATTTCAGTTTCTTGCAGGATTGCTGTGACTCGGAGAGTCAAAGAAAACTGTTACCAAGATGTGACATCCATTTGATCGATAGCCGGTCAAAATTGATAGTTGCAGATGAAATGATTTCATCTGTTAGAGTGAAGACACGGAGCGGTTGGTAGGCCCTCGGTGAAGATCTACATCTTCAGTTTGCAGCAGCAAGAAAACCATTCAAAAATATTGAAAAAATTCATACCAACTGTTTTGATGGCTGGTGGGTACTGGAAAGAAAACCAGTAAGGAGAAACCAGTTTTCGCTTTTCAGATCTAGTAGGAATCTAAGCGCATATTAAACCGTAAGCACTGGCCTGAAAGATATGTAACCAATAACGTTTTAATCTTCTCACGTTTTCCGCTTCGGTTCTATTCTATATATATTTATGGGCGTGGTATTTGTTTTCTCCTTTGTCAGTGTTACTGCGCCTTTCTCCTAGTTTTCTGGCACGGCTCTGCCTTGAGGCTCCTACTTTATCACCATCCTTTTCTTTTCTTGACGCGTCGGGCATTCTCCCGGTTGTTTGCATGGAGCAGGCCTCGGTTGCGTCGTTTATCATTTGTAGCAATTTATTTTTGTCTTCCTAATGTTGTATTTTCACCTCTTAAGTGCACTTGGCTGTGACAGTTAGGGGCCTTCTCATCTATGCATAATTTTGACCGAGAGCTTGTGCTCATGTTGATTCGTATATGCTGAGCTGCTGTTTTTTGTTAATCGTCCCTGACTCCTACGTGTTTTATGAAAAAGCCTGTGGTCTATGCGGCAGTCTTGCAATAAAGGAAGTTGGCGCTGCTTGTGTGTTGTCTATAGTCTTCACTGAACCATGTCTCTCTACGGTGACGAAGCTATAGCGCGAAGATAAAAATCTAGCATGTGTTCTAGAACTCTTCGAGGACAAGTGGTAATTCAGGAAGAGTTCTGTTGGGGTTCAAGACACAGATTTAAAACTGAGACCTAAGTCTTACTTGGTTGTCGGGGCTAGTTAAGTGAACTAACAAAAAAATTGTTCGGTGATCCTAAACATCTTCCTGGAAATCAGCGTCGAAGGCGCAGCTCGGGTGTCTGCATCGGTAGAAGGGAGGCAATTTTCTAATCTTTTTTCCATTCTAAGAAAATAAGAATGGTTGGCTGGGGCGCACAAACATGTGCATGAAACTATAGTGAGAGAATTGTTAAAATCTTATAAAACCACGCTAACATGGCCGAGAGGTGAGACCCCATCGCTTTGTTTCAATGCGCTGACTGCGTCCCCGAGCTGACTTCTCGTGGAGGCAGGGAGGGTATGTGACGTCTGAACAACGTACCCCCGAGATTCCTGGAATTCTTGCTCTGTTAATTTTGCATAGCAAAAGAAGAAAGGCTGCAATGCATAACGAGGTACCTTTAAAGGGGAGAACAGAGGTGGTGGAGGAGTGTTTCCCAACCGGCTTTGTGGAGAAAGCACTTTTGCACATTCAGTTGCAATCCCTTGACGTCGCGTTGTTTGGACCGGCGGAAGGCCTTCCTGAAAGCACATGTGCACTCGGCACCGCGGGGAGCAATGCTCGAACAAGGATACAGACTTGTTATCTTGTTAGGTTAGGATTTATGCAAGAAAATGCGGCGTTTAAAAAAATTAAAGAAAGGATTGGACACGTAACGTGTGTGTACACAGGTTGACTCATACTCATGTACAGGTGTGTAACAGAGCGGCTTCCTAGCTAACAAAACTAGGAAGTGTGTCGCCGTGCACGGAAGCGTGACTTTCTTGAAGATAAGCGATTCATCAAGCATAAAATATCTTTTCTAATGAGAACATGACCTAATGTCGGATCGAAATGTTCGTGTTTCCTCGAGGTGTCGGCGTCGGACGAAAACCGCGTCCCTGGTGGTGTTTGCGGCTTGGCGAGCAACGCAATTTAGGCCGGCTTCGGTCAATCAAACACGCTACTTCTTTTAGATAACTATGCCCACATCTATACAGTTAGTGCAGCGTCACCGAAATCAACTTTTGCCACTTTAACAGAAAGGTCAGCGTCGCTGCTTTGGCAGGCCTTCTCTCTTAGCAGTGGGTACACCAAAACCGGTCTGCGCATGCGCACTGCAGAAGACGCCAGCGAGCCTCGGCGAGGCGCCGATATCTGTCCGTGCTAGATATCGGCGTCAGCGCACGGGCGCTCGCGGACGCGTGAGAAGAGGGGTCGGGTTTATAACAATGGGAGAATCCTGGGGATCTCGGTGACTTCTTCATGGCGTGAAGCTCTTCCAGGTTCCCCGAAGCTTTCTTCGCGGTTTAAGCTGTCCTTTCATCGCCCCTCAACCCGTTCTTTTCACGGCTTGAAATTCTCTCCCTCGGCTCGAAAGGGGAAGGGAGCCAGCGCCAGGAACATGGAGATGCATGCCCAATTTCGACGCCCGTTCCCGCGTACACCAGGAGCGCCGACGCTGGACGCATACGCCCAGGAAGGGCCCTTGGAGTTGGTACTTAACGCTTGTTACTTCAACGTCTTCCAGACACTGACGGGCCGGCATCTTTTTTGACAGATAACCGCTCAACGTCCGACAAAGACGGCGCGGGCACGCCGCGTTAGCCGCGACCCGACTTTTTTCTTTTCTTGCAACCCAGCCAAAGAAATGAGTAGGGGGGCCACACAGTCTGTCTCCCTTGAACGCGCTGGGTGAGAAAAGAAAAAAAGAAACAGAAATGCAAAGCCGCCCCCACCCTCCCCGAGAAGCTGGGCGTGAGGGGAGGACACACGAAGTGGACAGTGCGCGAAGCTTATCGGCGTCTCTCTCCAAACCAGGGAGGGAGAATGTAAGAAATGGAGGAGGCGTTCAACTTCATGCGGCGCGTGGTGGCGGATTTGTGAACTAGCGGAGCATGAACCAGAATCCTGGCCATGAAGGCCTTTGCTAGGTTGTGCCCGAGGATCATTCTGGTGTCCTTAGTCAGGCTTCAACAACCACTTTGTTGAAGTATGATGTCCTGGTTTGAGAGCTTAGGCCTGAATCCAATCATGAAGCGGGTGTAAAGGTCATTGTCTTCCACATAGTTATTAAGCTGCTTTTGAATTACGTGGTCCATTAGTTTCCTGGCGCATGACGTTAGGTGGGCCTGAGGTTTTCTATTTTGAGCGCCTTGCCTGGCTTAGGAATTAGCATAACCTGGGCGGCCTTCCACCATTGTGGGAGTTTTACCTCTATTCAACATTTCTCTATGAAGTCGATGAGGACAGTAATCGATTTGTTATCCAGGTTTGGGAGCACTTTGTTGCTTACTGCGTCTCGACCCGGGGCCGATTTGGTCTTAAGTTTGTCGATTTATGACCTGGCTTGCGATTCGCCTACGGGCTCGTACAGCTTTGGGTTGCCTGCCCATGGACTCGTTGCATCGCAGCAAGCAGCCTGTCCCGAAGGTACCTGTCAAGAGCGTGTTGTCCCTTTTGAAAGAACGCGCCCATTGTGTTCTACCCACTGATAGGGAGGTTGCCTTGCTGTGCTGCCCCACGAGGTTTTTTAAGGTCAAAGCCTTAGAAGCAGTTTCGAATGCCTTTAATCCATGCAAGAACTTATCTACGTCAAAGGTGAAAACTAAAGCAAAACAGCTCTGTACTAAGCTGAAGTTAGAAAAAGTTGGTAAGGGTATAGAAGAAAGTAGCCGTGATTTTCTTGACGTCTTTTTAGCGTCAAAACACACAACTTTAACACCCCAATAGCCAAATGGGCGAGTTGGTGGTACATATTGGTGGCAAACAGCGCAAGGACGCGGACAGAGCGGAAGAAAATACAGGACAAGCGCTGACTCACAACTGAAATTTATTTAAGGAAAGCAGTACATTTTATAGAAAACGTGGCCAACTTATCAGGTAGTACATAGACAAAACCCAAGTTTCTACATGGCATCGAGGTATGCAACCTCACTGTCATATAATGAAATAGATGGCTTACTGACACATAACCTTGTTTTTTTCTTCATGTGATATGCTTCCATAATCTCTCGTGTTAATCGGGACGGGCGTTTGTAGAGGATATCACAGTAAGGCAATGAAGGAAAATAAAATTGGCAGTCTCGAACATGGTCAACTAGATGATTAGATTTGTTAGCTTCCAGATTATTTGCATGCTCTTTCAAACGTGTATTGATGCAACGCCCCGTCTGCCCGATATATATTTGTCCGCATGACATTGGGATTTTGTACACAATCTCTTCTGCGCATGGCACATACATTGTTTCGTGCTTAACCCCACAAGTTGTTTCAGATTCTTTTCGTTGTTCAGCCTTTCTTTCCAAAGCAGCACATACCCTTTTAAGGTTCTTGGGTGCTGAAAAAACCACCCCTACGCCATACCTTTCTGCCACATTTTTAAGATTATGTGACATACCGTGTACGTATGGGAGAATGGCAAACTTTTTCCTTTCCTTCTCTTTTCCCGGACTAGGGACCAAAGATTGATTCCTATGCTTTTTGGCTACCTTGTTACAGCCCAGTAACCTAACACCATCCGGGTATCCAGCTTCCTTCAACCTTTTAATTTGTTCGTTGAAGCTGTTGGTTGCCCTATGGATACAAGATTTTGATAACGAGGACAAAAGAGATGAGACCACAATTCCTATTTTTACTGTTTTGGAATGATGCGATTTATAATTTAACAGCGGTTTTCCCATCCTTGGACGATATTCCCAACAGACGTGCCCCGTCGCAACCTTCAAACTCAGATCTAAAAATTGTAGATTACTACCGACCGTGACCTCAGTGGTGAACTCAAGACCTAAAGCATTTTCTTTAAATACCTTTAGTACATCAGTCATGCGCCTTGAAAAGTTAGTTTTTTCTACAAAAATCAAGAACTCATCGACGTAGCGAAAGATGCGTGACGCCATTCCCGAGAGATTTTCCTGGATACCACGATCAACAAAGGACAAAAATATATCGCTAATCACTGGTGCCACTCTAGATCCAATGCAAACACCCGCTTTTTGGGTATACAGTTTACTGTCCTATTCAACTAACCTTGACTTTAAATAAAAAGACAGCAGCTCAAGAAAGCTAGCCACAGAAATGCCACACCCTCCAATAAACTGTTCTTCATCATTGTCAATTGTTACCCATTTTGAAACCGCGTTCATCAATTCATTGTGAGGGAGGGAATAGAATAGATCGACCACGTCAATACTGAACACTGCACATGAGCCTGGATTTTCATGTCGCAGAAAATTTACCACACATTTAGAGTTGCGAACTCTGAAAGGGTCCTTAATAGCCAAAGTAGCCAAGAATTTCTGTAGATACCCTGAAATTTCATATTTCCAAGTGCTCGTCTCAGTTACAATAGCCCGAAATGGCATGCCATCTTTGTGCGACTTCGCTGAGAAAAATCTTTAAACTAAGTCCTTTAGCCTTATTGACACTTGCTTTAAGCCGGTCCAGGTTCATACCCTCCAGCAAGCGCAGAGCTCTGGCTTTTACTTTTCCTGGTTTTGTCGAATCCGGGACGAAGTTTTTCTGCACAGCCTCCATCGCTTTCAAAGAAAACATTGTTTTCGGAAGGACCACAAAACATCCTTCCTTATCAGCTGTCAGTAGCCTCAAATTATTTGAATGCAGGAAATTGACTAGAGAACCGTAGAGACCGTCAAGGCCACCTGCGTTTTTTCCGGGACTGGTGTGCAACTGTGGACCAGTATACGGAGTTCCTGTGGGCCAAGGTGCGACCACAACTACCAAAAAGGAAGAAGACACCGCAGCAACCAGGAAAAGTCATCATTCTGGGTGAAACACCTATTCCACAGCAGTACGAGAGCCTGCTACAAATGGGACCAAAGTTCTGCATGAAGCCGCATCTGCGAAAAGAGGATAAGGTGACTATCGCCCGGTCGATTTCGCATCTCGCACAGGACGTTTACCAACCGAGATGCGTTGAGGAGTGTACCGCGGTTTTCTCAAGAACACAGACTGACAAATATAGGGAGGGATACGGTTCTCTAGTCTATTTCCTGCATTCAAATAATTTGAAGCTACTGACAGCTGATAAGGAAGGATGTTTTGTGGTCCTTCCGAAAACAATGTTTTCTTTGAAAGCGATGGAGGCTGTGCAGAAAAACTTCGTCCCAGTTTCGACAAAACCAGGAAAAGTAAAAGCCAGAGCTCTGCGCTTGCTGGGGGGTATGAACCTGGACCGGCTTAAAGCAAGTGTCAATAAGGCTAAAGGACTTAGTTTAAAGATTTTTTCTCAGCGAAGTCGCACAAAGATGGCATGCCATTTCGGGCTATTGTAACGGAGAGGAGCACTTGGCAATATGAAATTTCAGGGTATATACAGAAATTCTTGGCTACTTTGGCTATTAAGGACCCTTTCAGAGTTCGCAACTCTAAAAGTGTGGTAAATTTTCTGCGACATGAAAATCCAGGCTCATGTAAAGTGTTCAGTATTGACGTGGTCGATCTATTCTATTCCCTCCCTCACAATGAATTGATGAACGCGGTTTCAAAATGTGTAACAATTGACAATGATGAAGAACAGTTTATTAGAGGGTGTGGCATTTCTGTGGCTAGCTTTCTTGAGCTGCTGTCTTTTTGTTTAAAGTCAATGTTAGTTGAATGGGACAGTAAACTATATACCCAAAAAGCGGGTGTTTGCATTGGATCAAGGGTGGCACCAGTGATTAGCGATATATTTTTGTCCTTTGTTGATCGTGGTATCCAGGAAAATCTGTCGGGAATGGCGTCACGCATCTTTCGCTACGTCGATGACTTCTTGATTTTTGTAGAAAAAACTAACTTTTCAAGGCGCATGACTGATGTACTAAAAGTTTTTAAAGAAAATGCTTTAGGTCTTGAGTTCACCACTGAGGTCACGGTGGGTAGTAATCTACAATTTTTAGATCTGAGTTTGAAGGTTGCGACGGGGCACGTCTGTTGGGAATATCGTCCAAGGATGGGAAAACCGCTGCTAAATTATAAATCGCATCATTCCAAAACAGTAAAAATAGGATTTGTGGTCTCATCTCTTTTGTCCTCATTATCAAAATCTTGTATCCGTAGGGCAACCAACAGCTTCAACGAACAAATTAAAAGGTTGAAGGAAGCTGGATACCCGGATGGTGTTATGTTATTCGGCTGTAACAAGGTAGCCAAAAAGCTAAGGAATCCATTTTGGTCTCTGGTCCGGGAAAAAAGAAGGAAAGGAAAAAGTTTGCCATTCTCCCATACGTACACCGTATGTCACATAATCTTAAAGATGTGGCAAAAAAGTATGGCGTAGGGGTGGTTTTTTCAGCACCCAAGAAACTTAAAAGGGTATGTGCTGCTTTGGAAAGAAAGGCTGAACAACGAAAAGAATCTGAAACAACTTGTGGGGTTAAGCACGAAACAATGTATGTGCCATGCGCAGAAGAGATTGTGTACAAAATCCCAATGTCATGCGGACAAATATATATCGGGCAGACGGGGCGTTGCATCAATACACGTTTGAAAGAGCATGCAAATAATCTGGAAGCTAACAAATCTAATCATCTATTTGACCATGTTCGAGACTGCCAATTTTATTTTCCTTCATTGCCTTACTGTGATATCCTCTACAAACACCCGTCCCGATTAACACGAGAGATTATGGAAGCATATCACATGAAGAAAAAAACAAGGTTATGTGTCAGTAAGTCATCTATTTCATTATATGACAGTGAGGTTGCATACCTCGATGCCACGTAGAAACTTGGGTTTTGTCTATGTACTAGCTGATAAGTTGGCCACGTTGTCTATAAAATCTACTGCTTTCCTTAAATAAATTTCAGTTGTGAGTCAGCGCTTGTCCTGTATTTTCTTCCGCTCTGTCCGCGTCCTTGCGCTGTTTGCCACCAAATTAACACCCCCTTAAGGGCAATTGTCTCGGGGAATGACACTTGGCAAACTCCATTGCCATGTTTCTTCAGAAAAAGCTCGACCTGTTACGCATTGAAAACCCTTTTCATGTCAAGACCTCTGATGCTCTCCTGAATTTCCTCGAGTGTTCACCTTATAGGAACCTCAGGGCGTCCTCTGTAGACATTAAGGATCTTTTCTATTCGTTGCTACAGTCAGACTTGTTCTTTTGTGTCCAGGACTGTATTGATATATTCGGAAACGTGGCTTTAATGAATGAAACTAGATAGTGAAGGAGTGACTTCTTAGATAACTTTTTAGGTTTTGTCTTCGGTCAGGTTTTATCCAATGGGAAGTCCAGCCATATCTGCAGAAGGAGGGAATTTGTATTGGCTCCTGTATTGCCCCGGTTCTAAGTGATTTATTTTTAGCTCATCTTGACAGAGCCCTTTGTAGCTGCCTACCAAATTTTAATGTAACCAGGATTTTTAGTTATGTTGATGATCTTCTAATATTCATTTACTGCAGTTTGGACTCTTGAAGTACTGGTTACTAACACACTGACCTTGTTACGTGCAGGCTTGTCGCCTCTAAAATTAGCGCATGAGATGCCTTCTGACAACAGTATTCCATTTCATGATATCAGGCTTTTATTTCGTAACGCACAGATCTACTGGAAGTACGAGTCACGCGCTAACAAGCCGCTGCTTCTATTCGGCTACGCGCATTGTAAACTGGTGAAGAGGGGCTTTGTAGGGTTATGCTTGAAAAATGACCTTCGTAAATCTAGCCCTGAGCTAATGGCTGCTAGCTTTAGAGAAGAGATTCTTCGTCTCAGAGCTGCAGGGTATCCTACTCATGTTTTGATCGGTGTCGCGGAACCATTTCTTAAGCGCTTGTGCTTAAAAGAGACTCGTACGTCACTACTGTCTACAACAAAATGGATTGTTGTAATCCCGTACATTCATGGCCTGTCTCATCGCCCAAAAAAGGTCAGCAAACGGGGAAACGTTAAAGTTGTTTTCTCAGCCCCCGATAAACTCAAAAAATTGTCCACACTGTTCAGGCCCCGTGATTCGAAGAATCCGAACTGCAAGAAGAAGCACCGCACAAAGTTCGTAGAATGTACGCATTCCATTGTCTACAACATCCCTTTGAAATGTGGGAAGAGCTATACAGGATAAAGCGGTAGGTGTTCGAACGACCGCCTCCGAGAACATTGCAATAATGCGTCGGAACAGCGAGGAGGATTTCTGGACGCACACTGCAGGAAATGTAAGAAAAATTTGGCGGTGGTTTAGTTCTGGTTAAACCTGGATTGACGCGATAGCTACAGCTGGCTGAGTGGAACTTGGTCACGTGACCAACCACGTGACGAACCACATCATCAGCCACGGCGCCGCGCCGCCGGCAGCTGCTCCGCACCACGTGACAGCGTGGCGGCGCCGCCACGCTGAAGGCTCGAAATGCTACCGTAATGTAGCTATTGTTGCAAAACTGTATAGACGAAAACGATAGCGACTCACATGAAGAGTTCGTGTGCCGGCCCGCTTACCAAGATTGCTCTGTTACCGCAAAAAAACCGTTGCTAACTGACAGAGAGATCATGGAGGCTGAAATGATAGACCGGTAGTGTGGGCCCTGCGTGGCCAAGCCATCTATTGCTCTTACTGGTAAGGAGCTGTTATACTTGCGTCAACATATGAATGTGTCACCTACTGCGCATGTGTTATAATTGCTCTGTTTTTTCAGCTATAATACTAGTCCGAGGTTCGAAATAAACTGTTGCAAGTCAGCGCACGTGTGTTTCATGTGCCTTCCTTGCTTCCTCGTCTTTATTTGCGCTTTGCATTTCCATTATCGGTTGCTCTGCGACTGCGATTACGTGCCGGAATGATAACAGGCCTTCCGGTGTGTATCATTGGTGTTTATCACACCTGTGTGTATATAGGTATAGATGTGATACAGGGCATCAAGTTTGAATCGCAGGATCTACATTAGCCATAATCCTCATAATCACGACCAGCGCAATGAAATCCAGAATTTATGTTAGCCGCTGAGAAAACTCTGTCGCCCACACTGTGATGGAAGCCAGATGACTCCTTGTCAGCACTTCCCGAAGTAGGAATGCTGTTCGTCACTCTTCCTGATGTGTATCTCTAATTTATGGTTTTTCGTGTAACATGAATATACTGAGACTGCTTTCTGGCACCACAATTCGCTGAAAAAAATTGTCAGGTCACCTTGCACTTCTCTGTTGCAAAGAAATTGTAGTGATATTGGTATCACCATTGGAAGGTGCATGCGCCATATGGATCTTAAGACCATGGTTGCCGAATTCTCGAAGGTACCCCCCAACTTTCCTTGAGCACCGCCTTTTCCAAATTTATGCGTTCGGTTGCCAATAGAGCTGTGTGAAATCGTAGAGGGCCTACCACACAGCATTCGACTGCTGTAAAAGGCGAATTGCAGCAACGTCACCAGCGGTGAGTTGCACGTCATTCTAAGCTCTATACAGTAGCTTAGGCTAAGACTAGTTTGAAAAAAGCTTTTTTTAAATCGGACCCTGAAATGATTTCGATGCGCATATTCTTTTGCGACAGGTCTGTATAGGTGGTATTTGTGGTTATTTGAGTGAAATTTGAAAGTTATTCATGGACCCTATAATTTAGAAATAATTTTTAAACGTCTCTGCTCGCGATGACTCGCAACCGATCAGGGCGACGCACCTCACCGAGCGTCCCCTACCCCGATGACGTAGGTGAGCAGACGGGGCGAGCTTGAAGGCTAGCGCTTGTGTCCACCGACGTCATCAGGGTAGGGATCGCAACCGATCGCCCTGATCGCTGCGCTCCCTACCCTAAAGGTCCCTTTAAGCCCAGGAGTTGCATACTGGCGTTTCCGGGTACGTCACACTACGGCGAGGGCGTTTGTTCCGGTTAATGTCTAATGTAGAGTCCAGGCACGTAGGCAAAAATTTTTTTCAGGGTGGGCCCGAGGCAGTTTCATATGGTGAAACCCGAGGGGAGGGGGCAGGGCCTATGCCTAACAAGAACACTGATGGGGGGGGGGAGATAAAGCGATTTCGGCCCCCCCCCCCTTCTTTCTTCATTGGATACGTGCCTGGTAGAGTCACTGCTGGCACATACTGCATGTAGGACGGACTATAACCAGAATCGGGGGGCATTTCTCACTGACTCTCTGGGTTCCACTTTGTCCGAGTCGTGCACGTTGTCCTTATGGCGCTGCGCCTCGTTGAAGGAGTAGGCCATGGCCGTCAGACCGACGGTCAGAATGGCCAGCACGCCTGCGCTGGTGGCCAACCGAATGCCGCGGTCCCAGTCGCGTGAACGCCCGCCCGCTGGGAGCTGCAGGACTGCGTGACTACGCACCTAAGTAAAAAGCGTCGAACTGAACGCTCGCACGGGTCCAAGTATGGTGCACGTAGGGTTCACGAATAAAGCGGATCTGAAACAGTTTCCGAGGAGAGCCCATAAACTCGCTCAATATACTTTGTGAGGTCATGGAAGGGTGAGCCAAATAATACACCTCTACGTGCAGCTGGGCACCCACAATCACGCGTTAAAGTTGGCGAGCTTTTCTCGGTGACCTTTTTATGCTCGCACCCTCCTCTGTCGCTCGCACCTGCGTATACAAGTTGAGAGACGCCTATTGGGGAAATTCTTTTAGACGTCAGGAAGCTACCATAGCCCTTTTTTTCTAATCTCTTTCTTTACTTTACTATTTGGTGTCGCTGACGAATAGTGCCCTATATTTGCATCTTTTTTCGTTGTTTTTTTTGTGCTGAAATCTGATGACGAAAGATGCGAAAGACTTATCAAAGCAGCTTGATGAATTCCGAAGAGAGATGCGCGTTGAAATGCGCACGCTCAAGGACTGTGTAAAGTTTTGCTCGGACACTTGTGATAATGTGATAGAAATTCAGAAAGGCATTAAAGAACTGAAGGACGACATGAAACAACTCATTCGAAAAAACAGAGAACTTGAAGAGAAAAATCTGGCCTTGCAGGCTCGAGTTGACGAACTAGAACAGTACCAGAGGTTGAACAATCTAGAAATCAAAGGACTACCTGAAAGCTGTAATGAAGTGGCTGCAGTTAAAACCATAGCTGAGACACTGGGTGAGGAACTTACAGATTCCGATGTTGACATATGCCACAAAGTTGGAAGTGCGAATTCCAGTGATAAAAACTTTATCATCCGCTTCACTCGCCGGTCAAAGCGAAATAGCATCTTGGCAAAGGCACGGAAGACACGCCTAACAACTGAGTCCCTTGGATTTGATGGCCCAAGCAAGTAAGTTTTGTTAATGAATATCTCACTCGAACAAATAAGGTGCTGCTTGGTGCTACTATTTCTCGTAAGAAGGCAGCCGGCTGGAAGTTTGTTTGGACGAGCAATGGCAAAATTCTTGCAAGGCAAAGCGAAACGTCAGAGGTTCTACGCATAACGTCAATGCGTGATTTGTATCTCATGACGTCTGCAACCGTAGCTTACTGCGCAACTGTAGACTCCTCATCAGGTAAAATGGGTGGCAACTGTAGAAAACATCGACAAACACCAAAATGCCTGTCCCAGTCCTTCCTACAGATTTAGAAACCCACCTTGGAATTGACTATCTTTTCGATGCTCCACTGAAATGCTTTCATATTAATGCCCGATCTCTTTGAAATAAATTTGATGACTTTTACATGCTACTGGCAAGTTTTGGTTTCGATTTTGATACAAAACATTGTTTGCCACGTATTTAGGGAGACCCAAACACAGGCGCAGAGCTTCTCGCTCTAAGAGCGGAAGTGGGCGCAGTTTGTATGCAGCTGCTCCAGAAAGTAAAACGCAACCGAATTCCAAGATTGGCCGGATATACATTTTGTAAATCAGCAGAAGAGCATGTCTGCGCATACCGCAGCGAGGGCTACTCATCCTTCGCAGAAGGCCTACCGCCCGAATCCCTTTCGCAGCAACCTGATCTATATGTGACCGCCAAGAGAGGGAGGAGTCATAAGTTACCCCGAGATACTTTAGGGAACATACCTGAGGAATGACATGATGACGATAAGACAATGAAATGTGTACCTGTTGAGTAACCGGAAAAGGTAACAAAGCGCACTTGTTTACATTAAGACTTAAGTGTAATTCAGATAACAATCGGTCAAGGGAATTTAAATATGACTGCAAAACCATATACACAGAATGTAAATCACTCGCAGCAGCAAAGAAAGCTATATCGTCTGCATACACGTACGTAGTCACGTCAGGGGAAGTCGGAATCGAACTGAGTAAGAGGTTGAATAGAACAGGGGAGAGAACTGCACCTTGAGGCACACCTCTAGATTGATGAAATTTCCTTGTAGAAACTCCGCGTTGACAACAATAAAATTCTCTGTCAGCCAGGAAAGCTGACACCCATTTCACAAAATAACTTGGCAAGCCCAGAGCCCGTAGTCTGTACATCAGAGGCCCATGTTCGACACTGTCATATGCTTTCGAAATGTCTAGAGTTACCAGCGCAGCATACTGTCGACGCCGGCGCGCTAGTCGGACACGGCTTTCGAGGTCAGTATGCGCACACCATATAAAGCACCCAGGCTTGAAACCAATCTGACAGGGGTGAAATAGTCCCTTTTCAGTAATAATGGGCATGATTCGTCCATACAGCACGCGTTCAACCAATTTCACCAGATTCGATGTCAATGAAATTGGTCGAATGTTGTCTAAGACCAACCCTTCGCCTGGCTTTTTAAGCACCGGGATAATTTTGGAAACACGCCATACATCCGGGATCCATGGGGTTCTAATATAGTAATTTACCAGCCCCAATATAGCATTGGGGGATTCGTCGAACAGTATTTTAATCATCGCAGAAGTGACACGGTCAGGACCAGGAGCTTCAGAAGGTAACCGATTTATCACCTGGGAGAGCTCAGAAACCGAGACATTAAGGAAATCATCATAGTGATTCCCAAGCAGTTGTGGGCGAGAGAGCGCAGCCGAAAAACGGTGTTCCAAGCCTTTGCCAATTTCTTCTAATGACCTGGCAAGCTCTACTGGAGTCAGCACATTAGAGGGAATGTTAGGCGGTGGCAGCCTGTTCCTTGACCTCAGAAAGCGAAACAAGGCTTGTCTGTTATTAGATTTTGATAGATGGTCATAATTATCTTCATATTTTTCTTTTGCCCTCGCGACTGTGCGCTTGAAGGTAGCTGCAAGAAACTTATAATCGATCCAATTCCGGGGACATTGATTATGGATAAGTTTCTTCCAGGCTGCCTTGCGCCGCCTATAATCCTTTGAACATTCTGCATTCCACCAAGGGCTCTGAGAAGTGCCTATGCTATCGCACACTGTAAACTCTGATTGCCTCCGTACCCGATCTAAAATAGAGCATAAGCCTAACACCCTGCTCTCCTGAGACAAATTCGGCAAAGAGTGTAGTTATGAACTGAGTGAACTTTTGAACTTGTTGTAATCGACTAGGGTGCAACTGAATCCGCCGATAGAAGTCATCGGACACACAATGTCAAAAGTGAGTGGGAAATGGTCACTGCAGAGTCAACCGGAGTCCAGGAGGAAACTGCTACCCCTGGGGTTGAAAACGTTAAATCCAATGCTGATCGGGAGTGCCCACGGAGAAAGGTCGGAAAACCCGAGTTATGACAGTTTAGGTTATTTACACAAGCCCAATCCCATAAACGCAAACAGCACTGGTCTGTTCGATAACCCCAAGTCAAGTGATGCGAATTGAAATCCCCAACATGCAACACATGTGATCTGCGGACAGAGAGTAAGGAATCTAATGGCCGTGTGTCATGAACCCCAGATGGAAAATATACATTTGCGACAGTAATGGAATGGAAACCAGGAACTGAAAGATCCACTGCCTGAATTTCGCAATGAGCGTCCACACGCTGAAACACCAATCGTGCCTTGTGACAGAATCTGGATGAAACCAGCAGAAGCAAACCGCCCCCCCCCCCCCATTGATGGGCGGTCCATTCTAAAAATTCGATAATGTTCCATTTGAAATGAAAACTCTTTCGACAACCACGTTTCTTGAAGCGCAATGACATGAGGAGAAAATCGATTTGAAAGAGTTACTAAATCAGTGAAAGCTGATTGAATGGAACGGCAGTTCCACTGCAGCACTCTCAGAGACCCTATTCTGCCGAGAAATCTGCAGCAGCAACTGCCTTTTCCAAAATGCTGTGATGACCAGTTTTTCCTGAATTACTCTTTTTTGTTTTGGATTGAGGGGAGCTAGACGGACCAGCAACGGCCAAAGGAGACCGGCTACGTTTCTGAGCTCGAGCATCGAGCTCCATCAGCTCAACACACATATCAATTGCTCTGGTCGTGACTTCAGGTACATGAGTTGGAGGCGTGCGCTCTTTTTGCGGCTGCATTGAAACAAGGGAAGGCGTCTCCGCACTGAGTTCAGTAGGTACGGCAGTATCCACGGATGACTTCAACGCAGCATTGGAGGTCATTATTGAAGAGGTCATTTGCGCCACCATGAGTTGCGATATGCACTCTGTTTCTGAATTCACTAGCCGATCCATGACCTCGGCCATTGCCTTTTCAACCGCTGTAGCAATCGCATCTGACAGGCTTGAATCCACGACCGCAGTCGTCTGCCGTGCTGCCACACTTGAGTACCCGTACGTACTTTCCTTAACAATAGCCATAGCCTCGCGCCTTGAGCACCGGCGCTTTTCTAACACTTCCAGCACCTTAACCTCCTCAGCCCCTGCAGGACAATTAGAATATGTGGCGGAGTGACTACCGCTGCACAAGCAACACGTCTCATCTTTTGAACACCTTCCTTCACGGTCATGATTACCACCACACACACTGCACCTTGAGCTCGACATGCAGGCGTTCGCGCTGTGGCCAAACCTCCAGCAGTTGCGGCATTGAGGTGGCCTTGAAGAATATGGATCAACCCTGAAAACCAGGGGCCACACCTTCAACTCAGGTGGACAGGAGAGACCCGCAAAGGTGGCAATTACCGTTTTAGTTGGAAGTTTTGTTTCCTCGACGACTCGAGTGCACCGATGTACAGAAATCACCCCTGCGGAGGAGAGTTTCTCTAGCGTTTCCTTAGGGCTAAGGCGTGGGTCAACCCCTCGCACCAGACCTTTAGAGCACGCCAAGTGCGGCGGTATAAATGCGCTTACCGACTGGCTTCCAAAAGCTGTGCACGTTAACAAATCCATGATGCAGGCCTGGTCGGCCGACCTGCACACCACGCCTCCTCTGCCGTACTGCCGGCCATCACAGATTTTTAAGAAGTGAGGCGTAATCGCCTGTAGCGCAGTCTGAACCGCATCCGGGTTATTGAGTCGAATGGCGCCAACATCCGATGGAACCAAGGCCACGGGAATAGTGCCGACGCCACCCCGAAAGAAGGCGTCCAGGGGGAGTTGGTTAGGGGGGAGGCTGGCCGACCAGGGGGAGTTCCCCTGGCCAGGAGAGGACGTCGACATGCGCCCCTAGCGACCTGCAAGCGCCCTGCAAAAGCGAAAGACAATCAAGCAATCAGAAGCTAGTGATACGAACCGTCACCGCCCAGTGAAACCACGCCCGCCTGTGGGAACAGGGACAGCCACGTCCACGAACGAGCCACTTGGTCCTTCCTATTGTTGTTGTTGTTAGCCTATCAAAAGATGGCACATACCCACACTGGGGGATCGGCCAAGAATCGGGTGGCTATTCACCTGAACGCAGTTAACAAAAAGGAAAAGCACGTGGGAGCGCGACACCGGTGAATTTTTCGTCATGAACAGGAAAGGAATCAGTGTTTTGATTTTAAAATTTTAAGAATAATAATAAAGAGAGGGATTAAATATTAATGATTTAGTCAAAATGTAATAATTGATAGAAAAGAAAAGGTTGGAACACTTAGCAAGGCAGTCGGTGAGATTCTATCAGGAAATTTTGAACAGCGGTGCAAACAGATCTGTGGCTGAACCCAATTGTGGCGGAGCCAAATGATAGCAAGAGCGGGCTGCTCAAACTAAGGCCAAGATGCTGCAAGGGCTCCTCCAGCAACCTTTTTCTCAGTGAGTTGTATCGGCGACAATACAGCCAAAAATGTTCAATAGATTCTGACTCAAGGCAAAATGCACAAAGGGGAGAGATCGCCAAACCCAACTTGTGTAAATAGAAATTTTGAGGGGGGATGCGGCAGCGCAGCCTCGTCAGTGATACTTCAAGCTGCCGAGAGTAACAAATTTTCCTGTTCCAATAATATTTAAGGCGCTCATAATTCGCCGATGTTAAAAGTGATGTGTCTTGCGTGCTTAAAAACGCACGTCGCCGAAATCTAGATGCTGTAATGTAGGCTGTAGCCGGGATGATTGGCAACACGGGGCCGCTGAGGGAAGCCTTGCGAGATTATCAGCAATCTCATTTACTGTCACACTACTGTGGCCAGGAACCCATACTAAATGAACAAGGCTCTAATGCGGAGGAAGTAGGGATAAGAAAGTTGATAAAATGGGACCGTCAACCTGTGCAGCGAGGGACGAACACAAAGATAAAGAATCAGTAATTACTGCAACTGCTGTAATAGAGAGGCCTAGCTTGCGTAGAGCAAGTACAACTGCTAGAAACTCTGCTTGAAAAATAGGGGTGTAATCTGGAAGGCGCAGAGAAAAGGACCAGCCTAAATGCGAGCAAAATATTCCCACAATTGCTTTTTCATTGCATTGCGATGCATCAGTGGCTATTGCTATATCTGTAGGTAGGGTCCTCAGATGATCTTCTAGAAGACCATTTAGAATACTCGGTGGCAAAAGTTTTGCATTTTTTGGGAATATGTCGTCGAAAACAATGTGGATAGTCGGCCCATTCCGAAGCGCAGGAAGGATATCATAAATGTTTACATCTAAAGGCTGAAGTAATCTTTGCACAAACACTACCTGAGGGGAATTGAAACGAGACCAGGGGACAGCAAAAAAGGAGGTCGGCTGAGAACAGAAAATGCTTTGGGAACGGTGGAAATGGGATTCATAGATCCTGAGGTAAGTTTGCACAGTTATAAATTGTGGTCGTGATAAGAGAGACGGAATGCGGGCTTCAAGCTACAGCACATTGATAGCCACACATTTTGGAAGGCCGAGGCACATGCGAAGTGCTTCCCTCTCTAAAAAGACGAGAGGGCGAAGTTTATATGTAGCCGAGCCTGAAAACAACACTGACCCAAATTCTAAAATTGGCCTGACATACATTATGTAGATCATTAATAGCGCATCTCTGCGCATGCCGTACCGGTGATGACATCATCTCCGTAACATGCCCACGGCACGAGCCCCTTTCGGCGCAACATGGTCAACGTGAGGTCGTCAGGTGAGTTTGTTGTCATAAATGACCCCTAGGTATTTTAGGGATTAAACCTGCGGTATTATTTTTAACTGGCAAGTGAGAGAGACCACTACAGGAGTGAATAGAGGGAAAACAAGAGTAGCGCACTTGCCAACATTTAACTTCAGGTGTAATGCGCTCAACCAGTGCTCAAGTGTATTCAAATATGACTGCAACAGACCATACACAGAATGTATATCCGGCGCAGCAGCAAAAAACGCAATGTCGTCCGCACAGACGTAAGTGCGTACATGGCGGTGGATAGGAATTGAGCTCAACAGAATATTAAAGAGCACAGGAGAAAGAACCGCTCCTTGCGGTACACCTCGCGTTTGTCTATACCTCTCTGAATGAACACCATTATGGACGCAAAAGAATTCCCTGTTATGAAGAAATGGAGATATCCATGCAACTATATAATCTGGAATTGAAGAGACTGTAGCCTATGTATCAGGATGGAGTGTTCTACACTGTCGTAAGCTTTGGCGACATCTAACGTAACCAAAGCCGCGACCAGGCGTTGACGACGAGCAAGGAGAATTCTGCTCTCAAGATCAGCATGTACATTCCATATCGAACACCGTGGCCGGAAACCGAGTTGGCACGGGCTGAGTATACTTTTGCGGTCCATAATGGCTGACACCCGAATTAGTAACAACCTTTCTATCAACTTTACCACGTTTGATGTTAAAGAAATTGGCCTAACATTATCCAATTCATAGCCTCCACCCTGATTTTTAAGTAAAGGATTCACCTTGGACAGCTTCAACTCAGAAGGTATCCAAGCGTGTTTGAGAGAGTAGTTTATTAGGTGCCATAAGGAGTTGGGAGACTCTTCAAATAGAATCTTGAGCATCTTTGTGGTAATACCATCAGGGCCAGGAGCAGCAGCTGGCAACCTCTGGACAACCTGTGAAAGCTCTGATAGATTTACTTGTGAGGTATTATCATTTGGTACGACTGGTGCAAACAACAATGGTCGCATAGGTAGTAAAGACGAGAACCGCTTTTGCAGGCCTGTGGCTATTAATTCAACCGCCTGGATAGCTTCTACAGGTGACATAACTAATGAATGAAAATTATGAGAGGACATGAGCTGTTTCCTAGACCGTAGAAAACCGAATAGTGCACATCGGTTGCCCGCCTTTGAAAGATAATCGAAGTGTTCTGAGTCATATTTTTCCTTTGCGCGAGAAACTGTGCGTTTAAAGTTGGCTGCAATAAATTTATAATCACTCCAGTTATTCGGACATTGGTTATGAAGAAGCTTTTTCCATGCTGCCTTCCTCCGCCTGTAATCTCTTGTACAGTCCGCATTCCACCAGTTAGAAGAATTACCTTTTGTTGGCCTCACCAGGAACTCCGACTTTTTACGGCTTTCCTCAATAGCCAGACATATGCTTGCTGACTGGTGGACCTCGGCGATGTTAGACACTGGAGCAAGGGCAGAGCGCAACGCTGTCTGAAATCTGTCATAATTTACATGTGACCGCAACTGAGAAGACGCCGGAGTAACACGACATATGATATCAAAATGAATAGGTATATGATCACTTGAAGTGCCGCTATCAACTGTCGACCAATTCGTTACGCCAATTCCAGGACTAATGAACGTGAGATCTAAAACAGATTGAGTGTGTGAGCGAAGATAAGTGGCCGATGCTGAATTTAAGCACATCAGGTTGTGATCAGAAACCCAGTCCCAAAGGCGCTTGCCGCATGATTAAGTCCTAAAACCCCAAGACACATGGTGAGAATTGAAGTCCCCAGCCACGAAAACTGGGTTGTTACAGTTTACGAGTAAAAAATCCAGAGGTCTAACATCCTGGACTCCATTGGGGAAATAACAATTTGCTATTGAAAATGGAGAGCACCCAGGAAGTACAAAGTCTATTGCCAAAATCTCACAGTCAGGAGACATTTGTTGAAAAGATACCACAGCCCTGTGGCAAAATTTTGAAGAGACTAAAGTTAGTAAACCCCCGCCTCTTGACTGGCGGTCCAGGCGAAATGACCGGTAATTTTTTATATGAAAATGTTTGTCGGTTGAAAGCCACGTTTCTTGCAGAATTATGACATCCGGATTAAGCTGAGCAGAAAGGCAGTGTAAATCTGTGGAAGCGGAAAGAATAGAGCGACAGTTCCACTGCAGAACTCGCAACGACGCTATGGTTGCGAAAGTCTAGCAGCAGCAACTGCCTGCTCCAAAATGGTATCCTTGGGTTTAGTGCTAAGCTGCTTCTTCTTTGATTTGGGCTGGGTGCCCTGAGAAGACAACGAATGAGACATGGGGGACCCACTGCGCTTAAGAAGCGGCGCATCAGGCTCCATCATTTCGGAATCATACATTATATCAACATTCCTCGAAGTACCCGAGGTAGGTACAGCGGAAGTGACAGAAGTTTGTTCCTGGGGTTTTAATGCTACTGGAATTTGAGACCGGATAAGAGGAGAGGGAATTGCTGTCGAAAGAGGTGCCAAACTAGCCTGCACGGCATGTGTAATCTGAGTCGCTAGAACATTTGTAAAGCACTCCGACACACTTGCGACAATCTTTTCTACCATTTTAGACATCGAAGCCTCCACAGCAGCCGCAATTGCCTGGGACAGCGTTGAGTCTAACATGGCACCTTGCCGAGCGGTCACACCGGCATAACCGTGGGCACGTTCTTTGACCTCTGAAATAGCGTCACGGCGCGAACAGCGTTTCCTGTCAATTATTTCCAGAATTTGAATTTCCTGAGCTCGAGAGGGACAATTTGAGTAGTTTGCAGAGTGCGCACCACCGCAAAGGCAACACTTCTCATTCTTCTCAGTGCAGGTGCTTGTTGAATGACCATCCCCCAGTTGCAACACCTCAAGTTGGATTTGCAACCGCCAGCGCTATGTCCATAGCGCCAGCAGTTGTTACACTGCAGAATCCGAGATGATAATGGGTCTACCCGAAATATTAGAGGCCATGCCTTGATTTCAGAGGGGCAGGAAGTGCCGGCAAAGGTAGCAATCACTGATTCAGTGGGCATCCGCACGTTGTTTACATCCCGGCTACAGCGGTGCACATCAACAACATCTGCAGCCGACAGGAGCTCAAGAGTCTCTGCCGGAGACAGGCAAGAGTCTACACCTCGTACAATACCTTTCGTGCACGCCAGATGAGAAGGGATGAAAGAACTTACCCGAAGGGAGGCAAAGGATGAAGAGTTTATTAAATCTCTTACACAGGCGAGGTCTGGCGATCTGCACAGAATCCCACCGCGTCCAAACTGGCGAACCTCTGAGATTGACTCATAATGAGAAGTCGCCGACTGGAGAGCAGCCCGAACAGCACCAGGGTTGTTCATT
Source organism: Amblyomma americanum (assembly GCF_052857255.1). Lineage (NCBI taxonomy): Eukaryota > Metazoa > Arthropoda > Arachnida > Ixodida > Ixodidae > Amblyomma > Amblyomma americanum. Next base: position 129,026,134 of record NC_135501.1, read on the forward strand.
TTGATAGCACCACCATCCTTAAGCACCACCGTGACAGGGATACTGCCGACGCCACTGCGCGAAAAAGCTTCCAACGGTAGGAGATCAGTTGACAGAGAAGCCGACCAGAGGGAACTACCCTGGCCGGGAGACTGGGCGGACATAGTCCGGGCTTACTGCCTTACCGCGCAAAGACGCAGAGAGAAAATGCCACAATCAGCCACCCGAAACTTAGCCGATCGTTCCCAGCAGAGCAGAGCCGTCGGGCCAGCGATGAACAGGACGAACGCCACTAGGTCGAACGATGTCCTCCTAACAGAGCCAAGCTGGTGGGACAGGCCGTGAAGACCTCAGTAAATAGGGTTCAGCACGTGGACCTAGATTAACCTGCGTAAACATGGGTGAATTTTCTCCTGTTTGGATGTGTGCCAAACCCTGGCAAATCCCCCGCCGTGGATACCTGCCATCGGTTTAGAAACAACAACAACAACAACAACAACAACAACAACAACAACAACAACAACAACAACAACAACAACAACAACAACAACAACAACAACAACAACAACAACAACAACAACAACAACAACAACAACAACAACAACAACAACAACAACAACAACAACAACAACAACAACAACAACAGCAACAACAACAACAACAACAACAACAACAACAGCAACAACAACAACAGCAACAACAACAACAACAACAACAACAACAACAACAACAACAACAACAACAACAACAACAACAACAACAACAACAACAACAACAACAACAACAACAACAACAACAGCAACAACAACAACAGCAACAGCAGCAGCAACAACAACAACAGCAACAGCAGCAGCAACAGCAGCAGCAACAACAGCAACAACAACAGCATAGAGGAGATGCAACAACGCAGAGAAAACAGTGCTAAACCTAATCTGCGCAGGTAGATTTGCAGCGAAAGTAAAGAGCCGCGCGGCCTTGCAAGTGCACATCCATCCATCAAATGGTTTTGCCACATGCGTTTATATATAGGGAAAAATTATTACTTCTCCTTGCATATAGAGTTGCTGTGCGATTTAGAGAGCAGATGGAGCAAATTCGCTTCATTATAAACTTCAGTGCTTTTTTTTCGCTCTAGTTATATTCTTCAGGAATGCGATATAACTCTTTAGACAGATTTATTATCGTCGCAATGTAAGAGAAGGCTAGCGTAGCAGTGGGCGGCAGAATGTTAGGTGGCCGGATGAGATTAGGAAGTGTTCGGGGATAAGCTGGCCCGTTGCGGCCACCTTATCCCGTTAATTGGACAGGGACATGGAGAGACATGGGACATGGAGAGACATTATTTGGAGAGACATGGGAGAGGGCTTTGCCCTGCAGTGATGATGCTAATTTTATGTCCTCAGGCTTAACGGCACATTAAGATAATTGACGATTCACCAGTGTCACAGCATTAAAGCAACGTGCCGAGTTGGAACCCCATTTCGCTCACCTAACCTTACTTCACAAATTGTAACATCATCTCACACACCACGATGGCTGCTTTTTGCAACCACATGCAGTGTTTCCTCGCCGTGACCATAATAACAAAATAAAAGGCATAACGTGCCGTTCATCGCTTTACGCGAAATTGTTCATTCCTTGTACCATAATAGATTGGAACAACCTGCCATCCCACAAAGCTAATGATGTTAGCTTACAATCCTTTCAGCATTTGATGAAGCAAACCATGTACTAATATATTTTGTTTTATTATGTGCATTATAATACCACCGTGTATTTCATTCTGTGTTGTTTGTTGTTTTATTTGTCTACAATACTAGTTGTTTCACACTTTGTTACTACATGCATTACTTGTTTCAAGTGCCTGCGCCATATTTTTATTTATATGCTTGTATCCCCCCACCCGCCACTATGTAGCACCTTCGCAAAGCAAAGAGGACCCTTAGAGGTATTGTAAATAAATAAAAAATTACCAGGGCGGGGGATTGGCCAGGATGCATAGCTGATACAAACGCACTCATGGGCAAGGAATGGATGGAGTAATTGGATAGTTTCGTGACCTAGACGGGAATTTGGATTAAAAATGGAGGATAGAAAAAACGTAAATGAAACCGCAGTGAATACTTATTCTAGCAGAGGGATCTACCTGATGAAATTACATATTCGTGAATAAAATCGCACACTGGTTTGAGCTTGCGACGAAAATAGATAGAGGAAGCCCCAGGCAAGCGAGGGGGATCTTCAACTAAGTTCTACAGAGAGAAAAGAACCTCCCGCAAAAGAAAAAAAAGTGATTTATGGGCTCAATTTTGCCACAAGAGATAACCCTGCAATGGGCGCAGTCAGGTTGATGATGATTGATGTATCTACAACTTCATCGTCATCTTAATCGGGGAATGCATCACGCCAGTTGAGATGTCCGCAGAAATCCAACCAAGAGTGGGCGGGTCTTCGTTTGAGGAAGGTGACCCAGCCTGGATGCGAGATTTTCGAACAAGTCGCACATCGCAGTTCGTTCGTTCTTGTTGCGTCATGACAGACCGATATCAGTGTCTCCCAGGCCGAGTGCGACTTAGCAGTGATGATGATCATTGTAAAATTTCTGTGGCGCCGCAAATTTCAGAACGAGCAGATGCAAGGTGGAGGAAGAAGAAGGCTGAATTGTGTTAGGTGAGTACAGTTTAGCATTGATCTTTTTGGCGAATACAATCTGCCACAGATCTGTTTGCACCGCTGTTCAAAATTTCCTGATATAATCTCACCGACTGCCTTGCTAAGTGTAGCAACCTTTTCTTTTCTATCAATTATTGCGTTTTGACTAAACCATTAATATTTAATCACTCTCTTTAATAATATTCTTAAAGTTTTAAAATCAAAACACTCATCCCTTTTCTGTTCATGACGAAAAATTCACCGGTGTTGCGCTCCCACGTGCTTTTCCTTTTTGTTAACTGCGTCCCGGTGAATAGCCACCCGATTCTTCGCCGATCCCCCAGTGTGGGTATGTGCCATCTTTTGATAGGCTAACAACAACAACAATAACAAAAATCTGTGGTATGCTTGGGGCAGTTTTTCGAAAAAAATAGCATTTCGCGATGAAAATGTCAGCGATAACGGGGCGAAGACTCGTAAGTCAGTCCAGCACCTGCTGGAAATCTGCATGGACTGTTCTTCACTAAAACCACAGTCGAAAGTGCCTGTATGAAACAGATATAATTTGCATTAGGAGACCTTGTACCTACCACTGGTAATTCAGCATGTAAAGAGTGCAGAATAGGAAAAATGTTGTTCAGCCCTGAGCAAATGACTTGCTACTCGAGCACAATAGACATGTTAAGGCGAGCCGCGACTATACTTCGTTTAACTGTCGCCGCGCTATGCAGACATGAACAGCTGAACTATCCGGTTTCTCGGCAGATTATCCACGCACACAACATCAAATTGGAATTGCTGCTCTGAATAGCCACTTCGTCCGCAAGAAGTTCAAACGGTCTATTTGCTGCGATTGGTGTTTCCCACTGCTTAGGAGCAGTACCATATAAAACATCACAGTCATATATTGCCAAGAAAACTGCACACGGCATTTAGGGGATGAACTAAAGAATTGAGGGGCCCGATGTTAGACGCTGTAATATTATACCTCACACAACGACTTGAGAGACGCAAGAGAGAGGTTTGTTGTCCAGCTGCAGCGTTTATTTTAACCGGATGTTCGCAGTGGCGCTCCACGATTGGCTCAGCATCTTGAACGAGGGCAGAGGAAGGCACATTCTTGTCCTTTGGTAATGGGGTGATTCTTTGGCCAAAATCACTTACGAAGGCCCTGACGTCTACGTCAGCTAATACTCACGTTATCGGCCAGGTTGTCACATGTCCATAAGAGCACACAGCTGGGCTAGTTGGTGGCTGTGAACACAGATAGACATGGGGACATGTGACACTGATACAAGCGCGAATAAATGAGCACGAAGAAATAGCAACCATTACCAGCGCTTGCATTCAATATCCAAGTCCACCCGCCGCGGTGGCTCGGTGGTTATAGCGCTCGGCTACTTACCCGGAGTATTCGGGTTCGAACCCGACCGCGGCGGCCGCGTTTCGAGGGAGGCGAAACACAAAAAGGCGCCCGTGAGCTGTGCGATGTCAGGGCAAGTTAAAGATCTCCAGGTGGTCGAAATTGTTCCGGAGACCTCCGCTACGGCACCTCTTTCTACCTTTCTACCTTCACTCCCTCCTTTATCCCTTCCCTTACGGCGTGGTTCGGGTGTCCACTGAGATATGTGAGACTATTACTGCGCCATTTCTTTTCCTCAAAAACCAATTTCTAATTTTCATTTACAGCCGAGTCCAGCGTTCATCGCATCTGCTCGTCCTTCGTCGCAGTTTATGCTCGCTGGCAACTTGCCTCAGTGTGTCAGGCACGCTTAAATCTGACTGTTGGAGAATTATAGTTTTCGCTTCTTCTGCGGCCTGTTTTTCGGAGGTTATCAGTCGAAGGTGTCGTCTCTGACACCCAGATGTCGCAGACACGATTACTTGCGGACATACTTGAGCAGTTCGTATTGTTTGATTAATTTAACAACTTTTAGTTCCATCAGAAAAGACCTTCCTTCCCGCCTCCCGCACGCAGGCCTCGGAGACGGGGAGTGGAGCGTCCGCGGTTAAGCCCGATTCAGGCCCGTTTCACATGCATGCGATTTTCGGCTGCGACACTGCGAATTCTGTCGGTCTGCGACTGCGGAGGGCCGTCGGTCTAGTCGCAGACGGCTTGCGATCGAGTTCCGTCCGGTTGGTATTCAGTCGCAGCGTCGGTGTGTTCGCACTGCGACTGACCAATGGGGAGCGCCGAGACGGCGTGGGACGTGCGGTCACGTGGGAGCTGTTATCGCGGTGGAAGCAAAACTGTTTATTCTAATGAAAACATAAGGAATAATGCCTTGCATCTAAAAATACGCTGGTAATAAAATCATCAACACATTCTGCGTGATGTTTCTGTCGCGTTAAATAATGGGTTGCCTATGCAAACATTAAGCAACCTTGCCTCCGAATTAGTTTTGTCGGTGACGCATGTGAAAGCAGTGACCGAAAATCGCACTGCGGCTACACCGACTACACCGGATATTTTAGGTCCAGTTGCCGCATGTGAAACGGGCCTCACACAACGGTCCGTTCGCCCGCCGTCCGCGCATCACGTGTTCGTGCGCCACTAAAAACTGGCCTTCGGTCCGATGACGTCAAGCGGATGCGACGGACCAAAAGAGCAGACGACGCGCTGAGTGTGCCACTGTTGCCAGATTATTTTAAAGTATTTGGAAACGCTGGTTAAACTGGTTTTTCCTTCCGAGCCATGACTGCGATTGAATGGTGCAGGTGCGGCCCTTTGTCCGATTCCTCAATGGCCTGGGCCGTCTTGCTAGCCGAGTCGATAGCTTTGTCGCAGTGCAGCTTGTCAAAACACGCGCCAGCTCAACGCCACTCAGCGAAATGCGGCAGCCGAAATAATGACAAGAGCGGTGGTTGCCAGAGATAGCGCGTGCATCTTCGCGGGCCGCCGCTAATTCCCGCGAGGGGGCACTTGAACTTCCTTGGTTGTCCAATCCGCGGGCTGACAGCACGCCTCTCAATTTGGTGATGCACGAATACGTGATGCGCGGGCCGCGGGTGAACGGTCCATCGTATGAATAGGCCACAGCGGCTGGCTGTCCTTCCTTGACTGGTAGCGGCATCTTCCGCCAGATGGATGGTGGTGCGCTCGAGCTCAGGGTCCGGGCTTCTTAGCAGAGTTTCCCAAGCTTCTCTACTATCAATATTTTGCCCGCTCCGGCAGCATTTATGCACTCCCAATTTATGTGGTCCTATTGTTATGACGAGTCATTATTTTATCAGAACGCGTTAGGAGACAGCACTTCAGCGAAGTGAGTGTCGGCCGTGTGGGAATCACAACCGGAAGAACTATCAATTGGGGCCTGCTCTAGAAACTATTAAATGATGGGCGTTCTCCACTTCCTTCGATGCATGTTGCAGGCTGGCAATGGACGCGTCTGGAGAACCAGGCAAGGCATCCATCCATCTGGACGCGGTCGACGGAAGCAGCGATTCCATCTCATTCGACTCGACCGCGAAGCTTAGTGTGACTCGCTGCGACGATCGCAGAGACAAACGCGGCTGCGACGCCCCTGACGTCGACACGCACAGCCTGGACGGGGACGGCGCCTGGGCAATTTGGCATCGCAGCAGCAGGCCTCGCTTCACTCCCTGGTCCCGGGTTCACCAGCGCATGCTGGCCGCGGTCTTCCTTGTCGGCCTCCTCTTCGCCGTTACCGAGGGCGCCGCTTACCTTTTGGACGCCGACTACTCCGACGGACCCCGGCTCCGCGGCCCCCTCGAGACGGCTGCGCCCGCCACGAACGGGACTGAGAACGCTACTGCATCGAGACTAGAGTGCCTGTTGCGCCCGAAACTTCTCTCAGCTTGTACATGGAACTTAACGTTTGCAGTCGACGGTGATTAGGCTTGAGTATGGTGTGCTGTTTCCTGAGTATACGTGTTCGCATGGACAGGCATCAATCTGTACAATGTTAGTTTTATCGGCAGAAGAGCAGCAAAGAAATTTCGACGTAGGTACTCAAGCACCCGGTTAGCGTCATTAGTGACGTGTTCGACGTGCATATGCCATGATAGGTTACGTGAAATATGGACACCTAGGTATCTGTATGAGTTGACGGATTTAAGGGAAGTGTTGCGAAGAAAGTAAGTGCGCGTGTTGTCAGGGATGTTTGTGCGACGCGATACATGCATTGTTTTACATTTGTTATCATTTAGTCGCATGAACCATTTATCGCACCCTTTATGTTAAGATCTTCTTGAAGCTTAATAGAATCAGTGTGATCAGTTATTTTGCGATAAACGACGCAGTCATCGGCGGAAAGCCAGATAGATAAAGGGGAAATGCATTTAGGAAGGTCGTTAATGTAGATAAGGAAGAGAAGAGGTCCCAGTACCGATCCCTGTGGTACGCCCGATGTTACAGAAATTTTAGCAGATGAACAGTCGCTAGCAGAACCGTACCGAGTTCGATTTGACAGAAAGCTTTTAATCCAGTTTAGAACATTTGGATCAATGTTAAGCATGCTAAGTTTAAGAATAAGGAGATCATGTGAAACAGTATCGAAAGCTTTCGCAAAGTCCAAAAACACTCAATCTACATCGAAGCTCATGTCAGCATAGGTAAACAGGTCATTAGTAAAACATATAAGTTGTGTTTTGCATGAAAACGTCTTTCTAAAACCGTGTTGTTCAGCCGCAAAGAAGGAATTAGACTCAAGGAAATTGACGAGATGAGAATATATAACATGCTCCAAAAGTTTACATCGAATACTTGTGAGTGATATAGGGTGATAGTTTTCGGGGGAATGAGTGTTACCTGATTTAGGGACCTGAACAACCTTGCCAACCCTCCAATCGCTTGGGAGTAATGAGGAACCTAGGGACTGTGAAAAAAGCATCGAAAGCATAATTGCAGAATACGGTTGAGTAATTTTGAGCATTTTACAATTGATTGAATCTTCACCCGATGAAGAAGATATTTTCATGCTTTCAATCAACTTTGAAACGCCGGCCCAATCTATAGAAATAGGATTCACTGGCAAGTAAGAGCAATTAGGTACAGAGGGAAGAGCAGTGGCAGCACTTTTGAGGAAAACAGAACAAAATACATCATTGAAAACGGAGCAGCACTGTTTCGTAGGAATGGGGACATTGTCAGAACGGGCTAGTTTGATTACTTTGCTTTCTTTGCCAAAAACAATATTCCAGAATTTGCATGGATTAGATTGTAGAAGTGATGGAAGGATCGAAATTTTTTTTTTGCATTTTTGACTGCGATAGCGTATTCCGTGTTAATGTGATGATATGCAGCCCAGCGTTCAGGAAGGTTAGTTGCTTTGGCACGACTAAAAATACGTTTCTTTTTGTTGCGTAGGCGGCACAGGGTTCCAGTAAACCACGGTGAAGCAGAATGAGAAACTATCTTTCTTTTAGGCATATGGTGATCTATTAGTGCAAGCAGTTTGTGCTTGTACAATGACCAGTTCTCTTCAACGGTACGTTTGGAAAAGTTTAGTGTGTACTCAGTAAGGAATGATTCTTGTTCAGCTGTGATGGATGTGGTATCGGCGGCATTGTAGTCACATATAGTTTTGAACGACTTTCGTAGAACGAACTTTCTTCTTAATTGTGAAGTGGAGAAGAGAGTGGTGACTGATTCCTTTCATGTACGTCGGAGTAGAGACCAAATCAGGGGCTGTGGTAAAAAAAAAAAGTCTAAAGTATTTGAGGAGCTACTGGTAGTGCGTGTAGGCTCATGAATCAGCTGTGTTAGATTGAAGTCGGCGCAGATGTCTAAAAAATGGATGCATTCGGAGGATGGCTGCTTAAGAGAGGGAACACCGGATTTCCACACTATATTTGGAAAATTGAAATCACCTAGCAAGAATAAATGTGATTTTGGGAATCGAACAATTAATTGGTTAAGAACATCATAAAGATCAATGCAGAAAGTAGCTGGTGAGGATGGGGATCTATAACAAGCACAAAAGATAAGGTAGCCTGTTGTAAAAGCTCAATGAGTGCAAACTATTTCTAGCGGTGAATCAATGGGGATTGCGAAGGAATTGATAAGAGGGTTCACGGCAATGAGTACACCTCCGCCAGCACGGAGATCGCGATCGAATCTGTAAAAGTTATGTTTTTTCAGTCTCATATTTCACTATTTTTTTATTTTTGCTGAGAGCCACGTTTCAGTAAGGACAACTATATCAGCTGAGCATGCGTCGATATGGGATGACAGTGATGTGCGTTTGTTGACGATACTTCGAACATTCGAGAAAAGAAGCGATATGCTGTTTGTATGTCTTCGAGCATGAGATAGTTATGCTGAACCTGAATGTGGAGAGGGTGAAACCGGTGATGCGTTGACTGTTTTGGGTTCCATCGAGTTCCTAGCTGGTCCGATCTCGCATACTTCGTCTGTGGTTGCGCTATACACGTAGCATTTATTACCTATGATTAGTTTGTTATGTCGCAAAGAATAGGACTGACCGCTAGCCTTTCCAAAGTAATTCAGTTCTTTCCTCGATCAACGGGTAGCGTTGCAAAAATCTTCGCCGATTGAAACACCCTCCTCTTTAAACTTTGCTTTTCGGGAAAGTATGTAATCTCTCATTCTAGAAGAGGCAAACTTGGCAATAACAGCCCGTGACTTGCCGGCATTAAATGTTCCTAATCTATGAGCTCTATGAATTAAAACTTCCGAGGAATTCATGTTGAGACACTTGTAAAGAAAATTATGTATCTGGGCTTCTGATTGTACCCACGTCTCTGATAAGTTGTCTGAGATTCCATAGAAAATTAAGTTATCGCGTCTTGATTGGTCTTCCAGAACGTCTAGCCTTGACGCGAGCACAGCGTTTTCATTTGAAATTGCTTATTGGACTGCGCTAGTAATATCTGTTCCTGAAGGCGTACTTTCAAGGGACTCGACCGCGGCCTCCACGGCAGCCACTCTATTGGATAGGACGGAAACAGTTTCAGTAAGGGTTTCATGGTTGACCTTAAGTTCCGCTATGGCATTCATCATTTCATTATGACGCGCGTCAAACTTGGCCGACAAAGAAGCTATAGCGGCCATAACTTCACTGTGCTGATGATCAGCGTTTCCAGGACCTGGATTTAACTCCACGTCCCCGGAAAGCAATAGCAACATAGCAACAGATACACAATCGTTCAGAGTGGCAACCAGCACTTGTGGGCAAGGGAAGAGCAGCATACAGACATTGTTTGCACGTTTGCAAAGTAGCGATTCAGATTGACTAACCTGCACAAGAAAGCAGAAAGAAATTCTTAGCAGCAACCGCATGGTAGCTGCTCTCCCGTGCCCACTGGAAGCGCCTTGGAGGAACCAGTTGCTTAAATCTGGCCGCTGCAGTGCTGCCGCTGGCGGCAGTATTGATGTCCCACTAAACAGGGGCGTGAAGATGACGTCTTCGGTGGTGAGATAACGAAGGCTGTTGTTGGCTTTTGGGGGCGGTAGATGCAGCAGGAAATACGATGCCGATGTTGACGTGACGCACGTGTCAGACGGTGGAAGCCATGAGCCGAGAACAGCATACTGCACAAGAAAGCAGAAAGGAGTACTTAGTAGCAACCGCATGGTAGCTGTTCTCCCGTGCCCACTGGAAGCGCCTTGGAGGAACCAGTTGCTTAAATCTGGCCGCTGCAGTGCTGCCGCTGGCGGCAGTGTTTATGTCCCACTAGACAGGGGCATGAAGATGACGTCTTCGGTGATGGCATAACGAAGGCTGTTATTGGCGGTTGGGGGCGGTCGATGCAGCAGGAAATACGATGCCGATGTAGACGTGACACACGTGTCAGACGGTGAAAGCCATGAGCCGAGAACAGCAAACTGCACAAGAAAGCAGAAAGGAGTTCTTAGCAGCAACCGCATGGTAGCTGCTCTCCCGTGCCCACTCTGATGATGCGATGTCGGTTTGCTGCACAAACAACGAAACCATTCCCATATCTGAGGGCCCCCACAGCTCGACACAATGAAGTGGCATCCGCATGTCCGCGATGTCGAGATCAAGCTTCTGGGCAGGACTCATTTGCACTGATCTGTTGGATTGCTGGTATTCCTAAACCATTTTTGTCACAATAGCTTCCCGTGTGTTACATGACATAAAATGCAGCTGGGGCAAAATGGCAGTCCCGCATTTTCAAAACATGACAAGGCAAATTGCAATATTCACTTCATTTTCAAGTGTCCACCGATATAATCCCAAAGAATCCGGACATTTACGAGAAGTTGATTGTGGCCATCAGAAGGAATGAAGGAGGACTTTTTAATGCGTCAAAACCGACCGGAATATGCTCGCTCCACTTGGTCAAGAGCGACTTCGTCGTTAATGTTGAAAACAGTTACAGGCATTAGCTCCAAGGTGCGATGCCTTCAGCGCTTGCATTTAAACAGGCTAAGGCTGCAAGCAAACTATCAGCTAAAAGGACACCACTGGAGCAGTCGGGCGATAAGAGCCAAACTTTCCGGCTGGGCAGTCGGACGTCTCGTCGGGAAGACGAGTGCACCGTTGTAATCCAAGATTACCTATTTATGGATGCATTCAAAGAGTTCTCGATCAGTTTTCTTTACACGCTTCGGATATTGAACATCTTTAGTTGCCGCAAATACAGTTTCAGCATTTTGCTGGTGGGCGTTCCTTAAGAAAATAACACATGCTAATTACAGTTAGCCAGAAATTTGGACATGTTTCTACATTTTTAAGAACAGAAAACGGCGTAAAAAAAAAGAGACCTAAAAGCGGACGACGCGACGCGCCAGCTTCTGCGCTGTATTTCAGCATGAGCGATGCGTTTTCAAGGAGTCAATCAGCACGACAAATTACGTGCTCTTATGGCTGCTTTAACGATACACAGGTATTTACCCATTGAGCTGTAATCAATAAGCATGACATTTACAGAGGCGCCGACTTGTTAGCGACACACAGTAATTGCCTATTAAAGTATACAGCGTAAACCACGGCAGCCTGACCTGCTCTGGCAGATGTTTGTGTTCAGAGCAGCCACACTGGCGTATTGTTCTACGTGGAAGCGGTAATTACGATCGTAAGATACGCTCGGTGCACGACTTGCTCTCGCAAAACTACCGGACGCTCTGGTGCGAGAGCGGCGGAATCGCCGTCAGATGATTTTGCCATCCCGTAATGGGAGAAATGACCCACTGTGACATCGCTGCAAGCGCTACGTTGAAGAGTATAGTCTGTTTCTGCTAGACTGTAACGAAGTATAAGCGACACAGCAGCTGCTATTTGCAAGGAAAGAGACGATCTGATGCGGGCTATGTACACTGCGGCAAGACACGCTTGTGCTCGCTTGTCTCGCTGTCCTGCACAATGGCCGCGCTGCGCAGTGTTGCCAGAACTCGCTGAAGCTTTTTACAGCGCTGCTGGAATTTATGCAACTCGTCTATAAATGTTCCAGAAGCAGTTGGAGTCCTCGGCGCCTCCTCTTCCTTTCTATTTCTCGCGCAAAGAATTGAAGGCTGCTGATTGCCCATGAGTTGGCTTTTAACGGTAGCGACACCGAAAATAACCCAGTAATAGTACCTTGTGAGGAAGGTGCTGAGTAACCTGACTATGAATTGCAAACCAAGTTTTGTAAACCTATCCCCGCTTTACAGTTTCGGTTTTGCTTACCTTCTAGCGGCAGCGATCCCAAGCTGTCGTTCTTGTTGGCCAGGGTGTCTTGCATATTCAAAGAATAGTGACACTGACGCAATTAAGGTAGACATGAGCGCAATTTTGTGTGGAGGGATAAAATTTTCAAAATTATAACCAAGATAATCGCAGACTGGCGTTAGGACATATCTCCTGGCGTTTGCCCCAAAGGAGAGAAGAACCTAAATCGAAAGACGAAGCAATTTCCGCGAGGGCAATTTCCAGATAAGCTCTCCGCAAATAAACAAATCCCTTACAGGAGGAGGCAGTGGCCGTTGTTGTCCTCAAGAGGATAATGGCTCTTACCCACTGCGGGTGATTGGCCAAGACACAGGCGGCGACTGAGAGGTGCTCAAAACGTTAAAAATAATATTTAAAAAAAATAACAATGCAGATTTGATGGCTGGTTTGTTTTATGGAGGCTTAACGTCCCAAAGCGACTCACGCTATGCTTGCCGCCGTAGTGATGGGCTCCTGAAATCTGGACTTTCTGGGCATGTTAAGCGTGCACTGACATCGCACAGCACACGGGCCTCTAGAAGTTCGCCTCCATCGAAACTGGACCGCCGCGGCCGGATTTGCTGATTGAAACTGAAGAATCAAGCACTGTGAGATTGGTCACAGAAAATGATAAGGCTAACTGTGCCGTGTTTACGAAGCTTTGATGACTTTTGAGGTGAATTTTGAACACGAGCAGCCAGGAAATGAAATTAAGAAATATTTCAGCATGTCAGCCGTTTAATGTACAAAAGGAAGCCTTGTATGGCGGAGAGCACATTCCTGTTGCTGTGCCCAAGGGTGGAAACACCAAGAGACAGAACAATTCCAGCAGACAGATGTAGACGTAGCTGTCGCAACGGGTACTCTTGGACGCACCTCCGTAAGGAGGAGGAACGGCGGTAGGTCCACAAGAAATGATCTATTGTCTCGGGTTCTGCGGGTACAGTGGAGAGACCGCCATACCAGACCTATGTTGGTAGAAGTTTAAATGAGGCACGCGAGAAGATCGCTAGACATCGCAGCTTAACGCTTCCCCCACTTAGAACTAGCTCATTCTAAGGCTCATGTTTCTGCCCCTGAAAACTCCAGTTCATTCTGAACGCTTATATGCAAAGGTGGGCTCTTAGACTTTGCGCGTCCCGAAAATCATCTTCGATGGCAAGAGATATTCATAAAGATGAAGAAGAACCAGGTACACAAAAGCTAGAAATTGGAGGAAAAAGAAACAATTGAATAACTTCATCACTTTCAATGAGAAAGTGATGAAATGATTCATTCCTAAATTTTGTGACGGGCAGGATTACAAAATTCTTCTGTTTACATGAATGGCATCTGCGAAGCTAGCCGTGGTGATACCACATTTGGTACATGGGATAGAGAGAGAAAAGTTTATTTCATTTATTGGTCGGGTGGGCCCTCATTCCAGCCGCTTATTGGCTTTTGCCGCAGCTCTTGTCCAGTTTACCGAAGAAAGTAGGTCTTCCGACTGAGCTGGGCAGCGCCGCCTCCCAGTCCTCAGTTGTTTGGTTGTTTATTCTTTGTCTAGGTGCACTTTCTTAGCACGCTCATACGATATGGTATAAGCCAGGCACTTCACCGCAGACAGCGCAATGCGGGTCGTAAGAATTTGGAAGCATATAGCTGAATTTGACGGAACTTACCTAAGTATTGATATAAGTATTCCTCCTTGCTCCCTGTCTGCACGATGACGAAGAAGAGGGGTAGCAACGCCTCGAGCTTGCCCTGCTCCTCGTGACGCTCGTGCCCACGCTGGTACCCGGCCTCGCAAGGAGCGTCCCGCCCGCCACCGACAACTGCCGCCACAGCCGCCGCCTCCGCAGCCGCCTCCGCCGCCATGGGTGAGCAATTTACAGCGAGAAGCTGTTCAGCTTAAGCTTAGCGACTCACAGCCGAGAGATTGAGGGGTCGTCGAAGCTCTAGGCTGCCGCTGACGTCGGCGGCGCCGGTGAACCGAACAGCCAGCGCTGGCGGCCGGGCCGTGCTGTTGGAGAAGCTGTTCAGCTTAGGCTTAGCGACTCACAGCCGAGAGATTGAGGGGTCGTCGAAGCTCTAGGCTGCCGCTGACGTCGGCGGCGCCGGTGAACCGAACAGCCAGCGCTGGCGGCCGGGCCGTGCTGTTGGTCGGGCCTAGCCAAGCGCCGCGGCGTAGCTGGCCGATAAGTGCGCCTTGCGGTCGTCCGCGTCCCTTGGTCTTCTCCCTCTGTTGGCGCAGCTCGATTTTCGACGTTTAGTCGCGGTCACGCTGTCGTGTCGCGGAGCTCGCGTGACTTGTTCTGATCATCTCGCGACGGGCGCCGAGAGACTTGAAGTGTTCAATGGCGAGTGAAAATTGCGACTCGCTCCCCAGGCTTTCTCTACAGAACTCCACGGATTGGCTGAGGAGTTCTGCGACAGGATGTCGTGTCTCAAGAAATTGGTCAGCGAACGACTGCTCCAGACAGGTCTTTGGCGACTTGTTCGGTGGCCCCCGCCGCTACGAATCGGCTTAATTATGTCGCGCGAATCGCGCGCAATCCGCGACTCGCTGGTGCAAATGCGCCTTTAGCAGCGTGTCGATCGGAGGCTCCTGCTCACATGGTTTTTTGCTCTGTTCGGCGGCGTGATGCTCGGTAAAGAGTGCAAGGTGTACGAAGCGAGGGGGGGGCATGAAGATGTTGTTGCGCCTGGTTAGGTACCTCGGGTCGCTGTGTGTCTGCGTGATGCTCTGGTCGCCGAATTCAGTTATCTCCGCAGCAGCCTAGCGTTCCCTCCAGAAAACATCCTGACTATACCACACGAAAACAACCTAGCTGGAGGCCAGTTACACTACCAGTGAATGCTCTCACTGGCAGTTTTGCGCCACCGCAATGTCTTTCCTTTAGTTTGGCACATAGGTGTGCCTGAGCACCGCAGCGTAAAATTCCCTCCAAAATAGCATGAGGCATCCCAGCTGAAGCAAACACGCCGTAGTAAGGAATATGATGCGCACGGACGTCTCGCTTCTGTGAAATCCTCTTGTCAGTGACTAGTTCTGTAGTTGAGGCTCTACATTTCCTCTCCTTTTTTAGAGCGAAAGCTCAACTCTTTCCGTGCAAAGCTGAAGGTAACGTGGCTATGAAATTTGACCTTCAAACCAGCAGGAGCGGAGTATGGCCTCTGACGTCATGCCACGTGACTCTACAGAGCTGCGCGCGTTGATCCGACGGCGCTCGATCAACATGCAACTATCGAATCACGTGACTCGCTGCGCCTCGTCACAGCTCCGTATGCGGAGCCGACGGTACTTTCGCAACTGCCACGTGACACGCCGTTCGCTACATAGTATCTTGTGGCATGTGCTTACCTTTCTGTGCTCTTCTTAAACAGAGTAGTCTCTCTTCTTACTAGGTCCAGCCTAGTTAAGCCACAGCTAATTTTTTTTAAAGAGCAGATCCAAGAAAGACTTATCCGAGCAAAACGACATCGCCTTTGACGTTGCCGTAGTATTCCGAAAGGACTGTAAAGTTTATTGCCTCCTGGGTTAGCACACTTACGGTAGAATCTGTCAGGCCTCTCCGATATAAAAGGGTAAACCTGAAATCAAATCCGGTCAAATTGCAACAGGAAAGGCTGTTTTTCTGCTGTCCAGAAAAATCTTGGCCGCCTGGACACAGGAATTAGGGCCATGTCTGGTGATGAGTGTGTGCTTTCGATAATGTAGAATTAAACATGCCCGCTGGCTCACCGGAGCGAGAAAAAAGTCACTTTTCTGTTTACCCGCATTAACGAAATGATAGCGAAAGCTATATCTTACTCTTTCCCCGGCCCTGTGAAAAATAGTTACTAATATATAAGCACTACTTCGTTGTGTACAGAAAGTGTCCACAGAATGTGTAGACACTTACCCGAGGTTAGCCGCCGCAGTGGCTCAGTGGTTATGGCGCTCAGCTGCTGACCCGAAAGACGCGGGTTCGATCCCGGCTGCGGTGAGCGAATTTTGATGGAGGTGAAATTCTAGAGTCCCGTGTACTGTGCGACGTCAGTCCACGTTAAATAACCCCAGGTGGTCGAAATTTCCGGAGCCCTTCACTACGGCGTCCCTCAGAGCCTCAGTTGCTTTGGGACATTGAAGTCCCGTAATCTTATCCCCGCTTACCCTAGGTACTCGGTATTAACTAGAGTAAGCCCGGATAAGTATCCGCACTTTCTGTTGACGCTTTTTTTTATACAACTGAGTAGTGCTTACGTATTAGTAATTTTTTCGCTAGGATTGCTTAGCTAATGAACATTGAGGAATATAATAAGCATGCAAGACAGCAACCCACTAGTTCTTGCACGTTGGAAGGAAGTACGGAGCAATAGGAACAGCGTCACAGAAGGAACGGTATTGTCTGTGCCTGCATTATTCAAATTCACCCTCATATAGCCGGCACATCTTAAATACCTGTGTTGGAAACTAACACTGCTCTTGGAGCTCGCTGGTCGGTGCAGTGTTTTTCGGAAAAGAAATTCACCGCAATGATTGCCATCCTGTGGCTTATAAGCTTACTTGGTAGCGTACCCTGTAGCGGCGTACGCGCTTTACAGCTGATCCTAAAACATTGCCCTGCTGATGACGTAACGCCGATCGAGCCGTCTTTCAAAAAAAAAAATCTAATACATCGCCCACTTTATGACAGCCCGACAGACAAATTGTTATCAGGCTAGCCTACTCGGTGGATACGAAGCAGGCAGAGTAGTTAGTAGGTAGATGAGAACGTACTTGCGTGAGAGTTTAATAAACACCCGCCTTTAATTGTTATTTTTAACTCAAATTTCCTCCCTCAATATCTTAGTGTAGATAGTGCGTCTTGCTCATTATTATCCAAACTACTACAGGCGGCGAAGGGCCAAATGGTATCATTTCCCTTATCCTTTCTTTTCTCTTCCAGCTGACGCATCTCAAGCGCCGGAAGGAACAGCGGAACGTGAGTGCTCGCCCAGCAATAGCTTAACCAGGGACCTGTTAACTCGTACCTGGTTACAGAAAGTTCAGTGATGTCATAGTTACATGTAACATGTCAGCATGCCGCTAATAGAATGAATCTACCCTGACGACAGAAAAACAGGCACCGTCTGTCTTAAGACGGCGCCACAGTGTTTGTAGAACTTGTTTAATAGTTGTAGTAGCACTACCAGCACCTCTAGTAGTAGCTGCTTTCGGTAGCAATAGAAATAGCGGCAGTATCAGCAGCATCAGTTGTCGTGATTACCAGGAATTGGGGACAGTGCTCTAGTCGGCTTGTTCAGCCCTCATTTGACTAATGAAAAACTAAGCGCTGTATTTGTCTGACTAAAAAAAACCTGGGTAGCGTCAGTGGGGTCGGGGGAACCTCGTTCTCTACTTTGTGTGCGTTTCAGCGTCAGGCCACTCAGTTACGGCGCGACATAAACAAGCGTATGGATGCATAGGCTTGGAGCCCTGGCGCGAGAGATGCGGTAACTGTGTTGAGGGAATGTGAGTCCTGAAATTTTTCCTATTTGTTTCGACAAACATGGGATTAAATAATGAAGAGTCCAATCCGCGATATGTTTGCAGCCACTGTCAAAAAGTTGTTGAAGTCGTACATTCTTGAAAAATCGCGCTTTTGTCATACAAAAGGTCACTTATTTTATGTCGTTTCACATAGACCCATCATTCAAACATTGCATGCTTATGAAGTAAACGTTAGCCGAGGTGATAAGGCGCTTGTACCTTTAAGGGTGCGATGGGAGACGACCCAAATCCTATGGCAAAACCCAGTTCGCCATCTGCACAATTAGTTATAAAAAAATGAACGTCCGTTCCCCAATGAAGCCACGTAGCCCGCAAGGCCTAAGGGCTCTAACTAGCAGCTGCCCCCAATTCATAGCTGTTTGCTGGTAGTAGTAGTGCCCACAAAGCGATGGGCGTCCGGCCAATGCCAGGACAGAGTGTGCTAAGAGTGTAGCATGCAAGTGGTTATGTAAGGGATGCCAGTGTAAATAATCGATGAAAACATAATGAGCAGGAACGTAGTGTTTTCATGATGGAAAGGCAGCCCTTACCGACATGTGAAAGGTGACCTTTCGCATCGCGGCTGGTGGAGGAGTGTCATCCCACGTGTCCACGCAGGTGGCGGCAGTGAGCACAGCCCCTCCTTTCAGACGGCCACGTCGGAGCCATCACCGCTTAGCTGCTATGCCCGGAGCTCACTTCAACTGGGCTGCTAGTCTGGCGTAATGCTTACAGCGCGACGAGCTATGGTGGTGGCTTGGGAGGCTTCTGCTTGAGTCTAGGGCCCGCTCGCACATAACGCTGCCTGTGTGGAAAGCAAAGGCACAATAACTCTCTTGCTCGATGGGCACCTCAACCGCGCAGTGAGGAAAAGGATAAAAAGGGAAGCGAAAACAAAGAAAAACGGTCAAGTTAGCTTGTCTGTGGGCAGCAGATCTCCCTCGGGAAGCTGCAGCGTTAGCCTCAGCTGTCCAACACCTTCGTCTCGCTGGTCGCCTCCCAGAACATCTGGAAGTGTCTAAACGGGAGGTCCCGCTGCTTGGAAGACAGATGGTTTACCGCAATGTCGAAGTAGCTCCGTTCTGCTCGCAGTCTCTCATAGATCAACTGGATTGCTGCCACCTTTGCGACGTAGGATCTGCAATTTTCTCGCAGAGTGCGGCGGGCCTCGTCACGAACAGAGTATCGAGCTGATTGGCACGGACACTGCTGGATGCTGCTTGTTTGCCCTGGCGTCCCCTCGCTGGGGCGCGCAGTGACCCGCGGGTTTCGTGCCATGTGAGGGTAGATCTGAATTAGCGTATTCGGTGAGGCGTTCAGTCTGTCAAGGTCATGACACGACCTAAGGACTCCAGCAGTTGATGCAGCTAGGATTTGTGTCGGGCACTGTGCCGGCTAACTCAGTGTGGCCCTGCAAATTGTCGAGGCGGCTGCAGTAATGAAAACTGCAGGCGTGTTCGGACAGGCAGACGCACAGCGGGCCGCATCTAGAATCTCGCTACCGCTCTTGGAATACTGCTAGCTGCGACCTTTAGGAGCATACCCAGAAACTCTGGACAAAAGGAACTGCAAACCATTCAGGACCGCAATTTTTTCATATAATGGAAGATTTAACTGTAACAATCAACATATTTGCAGATCATCTGACGGCAGTCTTTAAATTTTCTTGCTATTAACGCCCTTGCTTTCGTTCTAAGCATTCCGCATTGGTTTCCTGTGGCAGTCTTAACTGTTCGATGCGACCGATTGGAACGCTTTAAAAGAAAGATTTCGCTACATATCAGAAGAATGGGTCATTGCCTTCAACGTTACCGTAACACTTTCCTTAAAAACCTAATCTTAGCATTTTTCCAATTATTAAAATTTTGGTCCGAAATTGCTGGACATGAATGACAACGCCATCGCGGAGGAAAAGACGCATAAATACAGTGTGTTTCACCTCAAATGTTCTGCAATTTATAAAAATAGGCTTTTTCAGCTAGAAAAGCATTTTTCGCCGTGGCATTGTGGCATTAACCCGCACAGAAATCGGCCAACATCTTCCACGGCATCTTCACCTGGCCCCCTATCATCTTCTCATCTGCCCTCAACTCTCAAATAATCCCTAATGACATCCAGGGTCAATTGCACATCAAACCTCAACCCAAAAATATGAACCCCGAGCTACACAGGGCAGATGCCAGGCCCGAGCTGAATATTACACCAAACACTACAGATGAAGACCCGACATCATCTACGGGGACGCGGCTTAACGCAACCTAGCAGGCTATCATACCGAAGACGCCACCTTGGAGGATGGCACCATCGGGGCCGCAGCCACCCTCCACGCCAATAACCTTTCGGAGGCTGAGGGCGCGGCCGTCGCCTTGGCGCTCATACACACTACACAAGAGCCCAACGTCGCTGAAATCTACACAGACTTCGAACCTGCGTACCATCACTATCAGCAAAGCATTATCACGGCAGCCGCCCGAAGCAATGTCGCGTCAGGATGCACGCTTACCCCAGTGGTAGCCCCCACGTGCGTTCCTGGGCATGCCTCGATCCTTGGTAATCAACGTGTTCATATGCAATTGCTCAAGAAATATCCCTCCGGGCCCTGGAAGATCGGGCACCCAAACCCACGCAGGAAACCTCGCGGGTTACACTCACATACCACCAAATGATCACTCAATACAGAAGCAATACTTCAACCTCCCAACTTCTCACCATAGACTAGATTCGAAATACAGTGTGGTCTGGCGGCAACTGCAGAGAAACTGCTACTTCTCACTTTACCTCCTTCATCGCTATCACCCTGCCTTGGTACTCGCACTCTGCTGAACACGTGGGGTGGCCAAGGTCACACTCATACACTACATGCGGGAGCGCCCCCAACCCATGCCAGTGGCCCCATACCCAGCCGATCCCATCCCCCTCCTCATTGTAGGACGCTCTGCGAGCTGCTCAACCAGCTGTCCAAACATGGCTAGTGGACAGAGCTGTCTGTGAAGCCCAGGTGCTTGCACTCTTTTACACTTTGAAGCCCACCGTTGATGTGATTTAGTTCCTGACTGAAATAGCTAACGGAAATAGGTGGAAAGTTGGCTATTCATATTTAGTTAACTATCTTAGTAGACCGCATGTTTAAGCTGCTTTCTGATGCGCTGCACCGCTATTTTTAAAATTACAGGTTATCTTGGGTTAGACACTTAGTAAATGTGTAGTCGACCAACCGAATACTGGACCAGCTCAGGTTCATAAGCATTATAAAAAAGAGGCTAAGATGGATTGATCTGAGTTGTCTTCGTTGCCAGTGCAAAGCCTTTCCGAGACTCATCGCCTCCAATCACGTGCAGCACTTTGGCTTCTAAGCCGTATAGCGGGGCACATGAAGCATCCGTGGAGGCCTAACTTTTGTATAGATGAGGGCTAGAGCTATTCTTACTTTCAAAAAATGCACATTTAAATTTGAATCCTGGCGCAGTGAAATGACCCCGAAAAACATCAACCGCACAAAGGGAAACCGCCTACCTGCATACGCGTAGGGACTTTGCTCTGCACCCCAGAAGTCTCCATTGACCGTCATCGCACAGTTCGGCAACGTGACTCGCAGCCTAAGCCCCTTCATCCCCCCTCCTCGCACCTTTCGCATCACCTCTTTCCTTCTTTGGGCCTCCTGGTACCTGCCATGATTACCTAAACACTCTAGCTACCATCCTCAGTCACCTCTAACGAAAATAGCCGAGCCGGCCTCGAAACGTTTGGTTTTAAGTTTAAAATGTTTGTGGTTGGAGCCAGGTCAGAGTTTAAGTTATCAAACGCAACCAGGCAGAGAATTTTCAGTTTTAAATATATTTGAAACGCCGATGACGCATAACGAACCACACAATATGGCTGAGCAGCAGGTTTCTTGGTCTCTGTGCTTTCTGCAAAGAATGTACCATAACAGTCCTGCAGCGAAACTGGAGTAAATTTGTTCATTTCTCTTTCAGAGCCGTTAGCGGCACCAAGCAGTAAGTCCACGTTCTCTCATTGCCAGATTTACATTCGCCGTACCAATGTCAATAGTTTTGGAGCCAATTATTCCCACGCACCGATGAAGAACAGATACATTTAAGCGTTTCTGCGTAACTGCAGCTCCGACTACTGTACAAGCTCGAGAACAGCGGCCTCATGAAGGCAGGCTTTAGGCAAAGATGCACTCTCAACTTACGCTGAAGACGCATGTTCATTCCTTAAGCTGCAATATGCACACTTACGGACAGGGCTCTAGCAACACATGGAAATACTGCGTGAGCGAATATCAATCAGAATATCAATAGTCATTCGTATGCTCACTCGAACGAATATCAATTGTCATTTTTCGTGCGCGCCGCTCACGACTGATTTAATGGCCTTCTTAACCGTCTGGCGCTTATCGGTGATCCTGCAAGCTTCGAGACTGCCATCGAAGAAGCTGTCTCATCATAACCATGTATACCGCAGGCCTGTCCCAATTTATCGCCGTACAGCCACCCACCCTTCATGTAAAGTCTCACGTCTGAACCTTTCAGGTATTATTAAATTAGATTAAATTAAACAATTTTCAGGTAAAAACTTTGCAAGATGTCCTGCCGAAACACCATTATAACCTGTGCAAAGGAGTTCAGCTGATTAAATTAAATGCATGGCAATTTTAAATTGATAACAGGAAGCATTTTGGAACCTATTAAAGTACTCCTTCCTGTTAGAGAATTATTTTGACTGAGGAGGGGCAATTTTCGTTCGTGAAACAGCGGACCCTGCAATACCGAAAGCGGGTTTCGGATGCCAAACATCTTAGTGACATGCTTTTGCTTGAAACACTGCGGGCCGGCATATCACATTTAGGCTAGTGTGGATTCTCGGCTTCCTTGTAGCCTGAATGCTATTAATTAAAAAGAAGACAATAAAACTAAAGCAAGAAATGTGCGGCGTCTCGGAAGTCGAAAAGATTTGCCGCTTTGTAGACACCTGTGCTAGGAAATTTGCATAAAAGCGCATACGTACTCTGTCCACGACGGTGTCATTTTGAGTGCCAAAGTTTATTACGCATGAGAGTACTGCATTTCATGAAAGCGCTATGTGCTCAGTGGACGCGTGGAGTTCTTCAGCATCCATTTAAATACTTCATGTCCCCTTGTGTCCAGTATAGAACTCTCCATGCTCATTTCTTTTTAGCGAACTGTCATTTAAGCGCATGTTCTGTTGTGGTCCGCGGATGTTCGTTCAAATGGCATTTTTTGTACAGGCTTTCCCTGGGTGCAGGGGAAAGAGATCGAAAAAGAAAAAAATAAGAACAGCCATATAAATGTGTTCTGGAAGGATGAGAGAAAGTTTGAGGATTAAATAGGGTTGTTCAAGTACCCTTCTACTCTCACACTCGCTATGCTCTCGATTCTTTTTGTTCCACTCTGCTCTATACCCTTCGTCGCCTGTTTCGCTGCTCGCAATTAAATTTCAAGCTGATGCGTTAGCTCCACATGCAAGTGCTGTTAAGATGCTAGTATCCATAACCAGCAATCCTGTTCAGCAGCATCCTTCGATGCGAAAGAGTTTAAGCACGCAATTTCTTTCGTATATTGTTAGATTTCGCTATAACAATCAATATATCACGAGATGTCCCATGGGCAGCCTGCAACTTTTTTCTGCTCAAGTTTTTGCTATCATAAAAACCCTCCCGATTGGTTTTCTAACAAACTGAACTGCTCGATGTGAGCGATGGAAAGACAAAAAGATTTTGAGAAGATCTAAAGGATGGACAATTTCGTATAATGTTTACATTACAGTACATCACATGTGTTCCGATATTCAAAACTGTTTCCCAGTAACGCTGGACATGTGTACATTTCTTGTCAGGGATGTCGACGTGATGCCGCTCACAACCTTAGTGGGCCAGCTATAGTGATTACTACGCGTTTATAGCGCAAGCTCCATGCTTCGTGGTACTGGATCGCAACCACTGCTTGCTGTCAGTGCACCCGGCTTCACAAGTTTTCAGGGCGATACGGATAGAGGTTACTTACGTGCAGCCTGGACGTTTAGCCTGAAAATAAGATGGGCGCTGCAGAGTTTCAGCCGTAAAGAAGCGGGCTACGGGGTATCATTTGATGGTAGGCACAGCGGCTTCCAAAATATTTACGTTTTTCGCAATTCACGTGCCCGCAAACCTTTGACGACGGCTGTACACGCGCCCTCTGTCAACTTTCAATAGTTAACTATCATCGTGTGCTGTTACTGTTACAATCCTCGATAGCTGAATATTACTGTAATGTTATTCACAATAAGGATTAGACCTTAATCATTCGCCACTATTCGTCCTCTGAGTTTCCTTGCAGAGCAGATATACTGCTAAGTCGCGCGCTTCTAAGGCGTTCTCTAGGAAGCCTTATACCTCTCTTTTCTCAAAGAAATCCACTGATTACCTCTGTTAACGGAACCCATTGAATACCTCTTTTAAACACGAAAGGAAGGCTGATTTATTCATTCGGGCTGACAGTATTGTAGTGGAAGTTCAGGCTTACAATAATAGGTAAGGTATGGGTTCCCTCGTATACGCTGCTTACGTATAACAGGCTGAAAGAAATCGTAATGCTTAAGGGGGGACCCTGCTCTTTAAAAAAGATATTAGTAAAGTCAGCCATGGAATTTGCAGAGACCATCTGTTTTTGTGTGCTGGTTCTAAATGTCATTTAATTTTATTTTATGTAAGACAACTCCGTAAACACTTGTGCAATATATTATACGATGTTCTGGAGAAACATTTTGCTTCAGGGAACTTGCAGAAGTGCGTGCAATTGATTTGTCTTGACATCAAAGAGTGCAATAAGGCAAAATTTTCATCCAGCCTATCATACAACTTGAGTTACAGGGTTTTCAAGTCGCCATTCTAGAAACAGGGATACCAACTTTTTTGGCCATTTCAAACCCCATAACTCAACTATGATCGGCAGGATGACAATTTTACAGTTATTGCGTTCCTTGATATCAAGACAAACCTGTGACTTGAATTTCAGCAAATTCCCTGCAGCGAAATTTCTTGAAAGCCCTCTCCAAAAAATGGCTCTGGCTTAACTGTGGTTAAGCATGGATACACAAGCGAAAGCTTCGCTCGCTTGGCATGCTGGATCCTCTAGTGAAGCAGCTCGCCGGGCGATATCCGCGGGGTGGTCAGCCGTCGCTTTCCGTTGACGGCTCAGTCTCCCCCACTGTCAGAGAAGACGGCCCGGCCTCGCTCTCATACATGGCCAAGCCCGCACTGACTAGGCCAGGGCGCCGCCAGGTGCACGGCGAGTCAAGTTTTCAAGCAGCACCCAGCTGCGGAGAGCGCACGCGCCGACGGCGTTGCCAAGGGTACGGTGCAGCTCCTGTCATATGAAGGTCAAACTGCAACCCACGGTGAAATCGGTGCTAGTAGGCCAGTGAAGCTTTCGCTTTAAAAATTTAACGACACATTGCACAAGTGACAAGCTGTTGTTTTACATCAAATTAAATGACATATTTAGAATGAGCTCACAAAAATACTTGTTCATCGCAAAGTACATGATCGTGACTTCAGTAATAATTTTTTTAAAGACCAGGGTTCCCCTTAACCAAAGTGCCACAAAGGGGAAGTTTTTATTCACGCCGGTGAAAGCAAATTCACTCGACTCTCAATTACAGCATGTGCTGACACATAAGTGGTAGTGACGTCACTCCCTTCAGCTAGTGTTCGAACTTTATTACCGGCCACGCATTTTTCGGGTGAAGCTTGTAATGCAGTCGCTTTAATAATGGATGAAAATGCCAGGCGCATTTAATGGCTGGTCTTTTGTCGTTTTTTCGTTCACTGCGGCCGCTTTGTAGTTACTGTGGACATCGTAAAACCCAGCAGCTGGTTCGAAATTCCGCCTACTTAGATGCGTGGACCGTTCTCGAGTGTTAACGGTAGTTTGCTCACACGCACACAAGCGAGAAGCAGCGGAAAGGAATGAACTTTCCTAAATTACTAATTCCTGGCCTGTTGTTACGCGTCACATTACTGCCATACCACTGCACGATTCCGAGCACATCTCTACAAGCAGGCGGGCGAGTTCACGGGCACAGGGAATCTTTAAAGCATATTTCAAGGCATTCGAGACAATGTTCTCGCGAAGTTACCGCGGTTCGATCACAACTCTAGTTTGTTCACTTGGCGCCGTTTGTTTGTTTTTATCATTTTGTATATTTGACCACATTTGTTTCATGGCCGCTGTTTCGTATCACTGCACTTAACCGCAAATAGCAGTGGAGTTATCGGAGCGAGTTATCCAAGAATCACATCTTGCTTTCGTTTTCAGCTGGGGCTGAGTAAGTACATTTCCTGAGCAAAGTTTTCGTCTTGAATAATCGATTCCTTCTGGCAATACCTTGGAAGTGCAGAAATACACGAGGAGAGGACACATTTGAGACAGACTAAAGTTTTTGGGAAAGCATACTAATAAAAGATAATAACCGTGGCAGAATATTGGGTAGAGAATAAAAGGGAATCAAGGTGTTTCAGTAAATGTTCGGCGTAACCAAGACAACACTAAAACTATTTTCTCCTCAGTACACCGGTCATGTGCAGCTGCGAACAATCAATACACACTGAAACGAGCCGGCATTGAACGTATCATATGTCTGGAAGGAAAGTGCTCAGAAAAAACTGAGCTTTACTTTTAGTCATTTCAGGGGGCGTCCCCTTTGACTGCATCTTAATAAAGCATTTCCTTCGGTTCGCGGCGGTACTTTCTTGCACATAATAAAAACCGTTATGGAATAAAATTTCACCCGCAATTACCTCTAAAAAACTTCAACATCTTGAGGATATATGCTTTTTAGTTGTTTTTAGGTCAGCATTAGATGCAACCTGTTTTTAACGTCATCACGAGAATAACCTTTAACTACGCATAACCAAACCTCAAGAGTACAACGTGATAGCATTAGAGATTCCTCCCGCTCAAGTACTCCTTGTATTTCAAAGATTCATGGATCACCGGGTGTCCTCACGCTATGGCGCGGTGGTGCAGCTGTTAAGAGATGCGCCACTGCCTAGTGCCTCCTAGACAGAAAATACCTCTGCTCTCCTCCTGTGACGCCGTGCACCTTGACGCAGATGACCACACCGCGGCATGAACTTAGAACACAAAGCTGAATAAGCGGCAGCCGCCGCCATCAAGGCGGCCATCCCTTCTTATCCCGGATACTGTCGCCTCTGCAGCCTTGTGCTCTGATTTCGTGTCATTGTATGTTCAACCGGGCAAGATATGCAACGTCGCAGTAGTAGTTCAGGGGTTTTTTTGTCTAAAAGGCACAGCAGCGCACCGGCAATGAACTGTATCATACACATCCTCTTGTGAGAGGCTTGTGAGAGCCAGGTCTCTCTTCCCGAGCTGCCTTAAGGCTCATTTTTGCGCAAAAACTTGTTCGGGAAACTATCCCACAGCCAACGAGCTGATGCGCGGTTTCCCTGTATAGGCAGATAGCCAATTGCATCGAATTTATTTGCGTTAATTTCATTGCCACCTGATTTATCGTGACACGGACCATTTATCTCTGCCGGACATTGCAGCTAGTTATCTGAAGAAAAACGATAGGCGTAACGTTGAGACCGGAAGCCGGGCAGAGTGCGTGAGGGAACAAACGCGGGTTGACGACATCCTAGTTGCCGGACAATACCATGTGGGGCGTTATTGCTTTGCGCATGTGCACCGGCGACCAGATATTCCCGTAATCGGTAGGGCCCTCTATTCTAAAAATCATTAATAATTTCTTTTAGGCAATAGAAGTCAAGGGTTATCGGTTTGCTCAGCTAAAGTACAAGTCGCAAACTGACCGATAAAAATAAGCACTTCAATCTATGAGGGATATGATGGTAGACTTACCAACGTCACCACTCTAGCATAAGCATAACCTGCCCGAATAAAACAATGTCTCCATATTTCGCTTGTTGCAATACATCCATTGTAATCGTTTGTATCTCCTCGGTCCTAATCGCCGTCCTCCAAAATACCCCCTCTGGCAACAAAGAACCTTAGTCCACAAAGCAAGGACTAATTACGGAAGACTTAAGTTAACAGATTCCAATTGTTCTCAAAACCCATGTCGTGTTTGAGCTCTCTAAGAATATATAAAAAACATTAAAATCAATGGTGACCTAAAATGATTACTTTTATTTTTGCAGCGAAGTATCTTTTGTTTTCGTGTCACGTTGATTGTGCGAGTTTTTGCTTGAGTGATTTAGCGCCATGCTTATAAATTTTATAGATTGGTTTGACTTTATAGTGCACTCTCTGTCTATAATGTAACATTTGTGCTGTACTACTGGCGTTTGGTGCAACTAATGTTTGCTAATATTTGAATATTTGGAATTTCTGTGCTGCGCCCCGATGTGCACAATTTTTTGGATACTGTGGCGTCGTTAGGCTAAACTTATTGCCTTTTGACACAGTTCGCTCTTTCATCTCTGAAATAAACCGCAACCTCAAACCGATTGGAATAAATAAGAACATATTCAAGAAGGTCGTAGAATCAACCATTAAACGATGAAATGAGAACAAGTATGTACTAATAATTCTTACCCTTTAGAGTGTCATGAAATGTATCAAAAACGCACATGGTGCGACCCTCTCAGCAACAGAGAAAACGGCTCTTTGCAACTGAGTCATTTCATCTTTGACCAACACTTAATTCTAGCCACCTTTTACCTAGCCACCGTACTCAAAGTGACTGCACTAAAATGCGGCGTGTCAACACTTCTGCGCTCTCAGGGCAGCAGGGGGTGAGGGTGGAGGCAACATGCCACTTATCATCATCGGCGTAGTGGTGTTTGTGGTTGTGGCCGGCGTCGGTGTCTTTCTGGCGACGTCAGGACCCAGCGACGAAGGTGAGTCCTATCCGCCTCACCAGGCCAAGCGAGCAAGCAAGCTTGAAGTTATTTTAACAGAGCTTTCGGAAGAAATTGAATATTTATGTCAGAAAGCGTGATGATCTGCCATTTGCTACGTTTAGGTGTGCTCTTCCTTTTTATCTACTCTCAGGAGGTATATAACTAAAGAACGGGCAATAAAATGGGGTTGTTAGCGTCGTGTCGCCACTCTCCTCTGTCTAGTGCAAGAGCTTTTTTTTCGCCTCAAGCGCCAAGTGTTGCTTCCGAGTAGCCAGAAAGTAATCCCTGCTAAGCAGCTTTACAGCTCGGCCCGGCTGCATACGAGCGGCTGTGCCGGAGGAATGAAGCTTCGAAAGACATTCGGCCAGTGATTGAAACTGCAGGGAGTAGGCAGGGAGGGCAGGGAGTAGGCATTAAATGAAAGCGGAAGGGAGGGTTACGTGCACTTAATGTGAAACCATTCGCGCTGTGCTCATATCCAGTACACCGTGAAGGATGGCGTTATTGCGCGAGAAAGACGCTTGATAGGGATAACACGAACCGTTGACAAGTCGCTTGAAAATAAGTCCCGGGACCCGTTAATGCGGCTGCGACCAACCTCTTCGCCTGTGCGAGTAGTATGTTAGCCTTATAATAAACTGCACATATCCAACCAAAATTTTAACTTTAACCCAACGTTTCGAAGCCGACTCGGCTTCTTCATTAGGGGTGACTGAGGGCAGTAGCTAGCGTCTTTTAAGTATGGAGGGGAGGGAGGGGTGGAAGCCTACAAGGTGGCGCCACTTGTGCACTTATGCGCAACTGGGCAGGGGCGCTAAACCTTTCTCAAATCACATACAAAGCTTGGAGGCTGCTACAGACGAACACATACTCACATCCTGAATGTCTTGCACCACATACAACCCACATTATACCCAAAAAAATGCCAGCTACGCGGGAGCACCCAAATTTGTATTACATTACATGGATAAGTGTAATGAATTGGTCCTGTTGGTCAACGTTCATAGTTAAAAACAGCGCTAGTCGTGTCTCCCATCCTTCGCACTCTTCGAAGTATTAATGCTACACGGGCTTGAGAAAGCATGCAGGCTGCCCCGAAACCCTCAACCTGAGCAGGCCGTGCCGTACAGCTCGAGCCTAGAGGACCGAAGGCAGCTGGTTTACCGGACGCATCAAGCAGTTAAGGCCGTGCACTAAGAGTCACGCCAGTTAGGGAGAAGCGGAGTTCTTAATGGAGAAACATGTTCTTCGCCACGAGCACTATACCCACCTGTAGTGTGCAAAGTCTGTGTAGCTTTTTACTAACGCTGTCTTTATTATCTGCCCTGAAGCCTTGAGCTCTTACCGCTAGGGTACGGCCCTGTACAATCCGTAATCAGACGTCCCAAAGTAATGGCTTTTAATGAAATTATGGGATTGCGGTTGGTTGGACCCATAGCCTTTACGGCTAGTGAGGGGTCCAAATACAACACAAGCACAATACTACCGCAGACCGTGTAAAATAAAAAACTTCAAGATTAACACACACAATTGATTCCTACATTTCCATGGAAATTAAATAGTGTTTTAAAGATGCTGAAAAGTTATTTTTTTCTTTAACTTCATTCGGGATTTCATTCCACACATGGGCTCCACTGTATTCTAGGAGTCTCCGGCCGTACATATTGTAACAAGCTGGTAAATTAAATAGATTGTTAGTTGCAGCTCTTGTTTGTTTCATTGGTAATCTAAATAAACTAAGGGGCAGGGGGTTGTTAGATTTTATTACATTGTTTACTATTTCAGCTATCTTCAGTTTATATGCCATTGATAGGGGTAAGATACGAAGCTGCTGAAAGAGTGGCCTGCTGGGGTGTGTATTATTTGAATAAGTTATCATACGAATAGCTCGTTTTTGAAGGCGGGAAACAGGATCTAGGTATGTTTTATATGTACCACCCCACGCTTCCAGGCAATAAGATAATTGACTGTGCACAAAGGCGAAATACAGAACGCGTAGAATTGGAAGATCAAAGCAGTCCCTGGCCTTTAGTAAAACATGACAACCATAGGCTAATTTGGAGCAAACATTATTAATTTGTTCTTTCCAGTGCATATCAGACGCGAACAGGACACCAAGATACTTGTATTGAGGCACCCTCAGCAGAGTCGTGTTGTCGATAGTTACAGATATACGTTCGTAGTTCATGTTCTTCCTGCGCGAGTGAAACACGGTGTACTTTATTTTCTCAGTATTAAGGGTTAACCGATTACTTTTAAACCACTGCGAAACTTCACCAAGCTCTTCATTAATTATACATTTAAGTGCCACTAAATTTTCCCCTGTAAAAAGCAGTGCAGTGTCATCAGCATATATTACAGCTTTCGAATATTTCAGCGTTGATGGAAGGTCATTAATATACAGGGAAAAGAATAGCGGCCCAAGCACGGAGCCCTGAGGCACACCTAGATTAATGCTTTGCGGTAGTGAGGCTAAATTGTTCACGACAACATATTGTTTCCGTGCTGTAAAATAGCTTTTAATTAGATCACGAATTTTCCCTCTTAAACCGTAGGTTTCCAATTTCTGTTGTAGTATTGTGTGATCAACCGTATCGAAAGCTTTTGATATGTCTAAATATACTACTATGGCCAGCTTGTTATTATGCAGTGCAGAATTTATAAGTTGTGAAAGAACAAGAACTGCGGATGACGTTGACCTTTGGGGCCTGAAGCCATGCTGATTATGACATATAATGTTATATTTATTTAGAAAATTTTGTATACGTTTACAAAGAACCTTTTCAAAAACTGTATTAATTGCATTTAATACCGATATTGGTCTGTAGTTTCGCGCATCAGATCGCTCACCGCCTTTATAAATAGGTACAACCCTTGCAACCTTCAGCTCGTCAGGGTATATTCCGTTTGCCAATGAATGGGTAAATATGTGTAGTAGATGGATCGCTAGTATATCAATGTTGTTTTTGATCAGTCTAACGGGTATTGCATCAGGTCCTGCCGCCTTGCCGGCTGAAAGGCTGCCGACTGCAGTGATTACTTCTTCTATGTCTATGTCAGGCAAAGCAAAACTGTTGTCAACACGTTCCGGCATCTTCGCCGTAGGTGCGTCAGCATGAACTTGCGCGGCAACCGTAGGCCCAATAGAGGTAAAATAGGTATTGAATGATTCTACTGTGTCTTCGTCAACTGTCTCAGGGAGTGTTGCCGTACTGGATCGCAGGCCGATTGCGTTGTTCACTATATCGCAAATTTTTTTTGTATTTCCATGCGCCTTTTTCACCAGTGATGAATAATATTCTTTTTTTCTTTTTCTCATAAGAGATACAGACAAGTTCCTGCAGCGCTTATACTGGGTTAGGTAGTATTCGTTTGATCTCAACTGCTTCCATTTGCGATACCATTTGCGATAATATTTCAGTATTCATCCAAGGACACGTTGGCTGGCTGTATTTATTAGTGTTCGGCAGAGAGCTCTGTTCAATGGCATTTTTAAGGATGTCTAAAAAGTTCTTACACTCAGTATTGACGTTTTCATCATATGCCGTAGTGAAGTCGGCTTGTTCTAATGTTTCACGCAGTGCTACATAGTTTATCTTACTACGAATTTTACACTGCGTCAACTGCGCTTGTGGAGGCAGGTCTTTTTCTATTACAAGAAAAATGGGTGAATGGTCGGCTACCACCTCAGTGCAGGTACCGGCCAGCACACCTGGGACAATATTACAGAGGGCGTGATCTATTAGAGTACTTGAAGTACTTGTTACGTGGGTAGGTTCTGTAATAAGGTTACGTAAGGCAAATGATTCGAGAAGGAAAATGTAGCTGTTCTGTACTCCATGTGATAGATCTAAATTGAAATCGCCCATTATGACAATATTAGAGCGACGCCCATGAAAACATTCTGTTAGAATCATTTCAAACTTCTCAAGGAACTCCGTTATCGATGTGTTTGGTGTCCGATAAACCACACCAACCATCAAACCATCCTGAAGTTTTATGAACAGGGTTTCAATGCAGTCAAAACTAACAGACGCCACTCCCATTAGCTGGTAGGAGACACTATCTCTGACAAACATCCCTACCCCACCTCCCCTTGCTCGTGTATCCCGTGGCTGGGATAAAAATTTATAACCCGGGAAAGAGACTACTTCATCACGCTTAAGCCACGTTTCACTCACGGCTATTACATCAAAACAGGATTCATACCTTGCCATGTGTACAATTAAGTTATTTAGGTTACTTCGTATGCTGCGCACGTTACAATGCAAAATTGAAAAGCTTTTATCACGCATCAAATCGTCAACTTGTTGAAACGTAAAAGCCATGTCAAAAGAAACAGGAAAAATGTCATGCTAAGATATGAACGACAGAAAAAAAGAAAAGTCACACAACGTTGGCCAAGTCACCTTCACTTGTGATGTGCAGAACAGTAGAGTTGTCTGCCCTACGCATCAAAATTTTTCCTTGTGACAACCAAACAAACTTCCAGTTGTGGTCCTTAGCTGCTTTCTTTGCTTTAGATAGTAGTACTTTGTTTTCAACGCACAGGTGCTCATTAACAAACAAGGGTTCTTGTTCTTCAAAACCAAGCAGTCTCGTGTTCAGTTTGGTCTTTTTAGCTGCATTGAGCACTTTATCTCGGATAGACCTTGTGACAAACTTGACCACCACGTTTGGCTTATCCTTATCTTTAGAGCGCACTCGATACACTACATCAATGTCAGACTCGGCAAGTGCGACACCCAGGCGAGGGCACGCGAGGGCACGCATGCGAGGGCACGCGATGGCCTCCCTCAGTTAATCCCTGCCTAGGGCAGGGAGTAGGCATTAAATGAAAGCGGAAGGGAGGGTTACGTGCACTTAATGTGAAACCATTCGCGCTGTGCTCATATCCAGTACACCGTGAAGGATGGCGTTATTGCGCGAGAAAGACGCTTGATAGGGATAACACGAACCGTTGACAAGTCGCTTGAAAATAAGTCCCGGGACCCGTTAATGCGGCTGCGATTAACCTCTTCGCCTGTGCGAGTAGTATGTTAGCCTTATAATAAACTGCACATATCCAGCCAAAATTTTAACTTTAACCAAACGTTTCGAAGCCGACTCGGCTCCTTCATCAGGGGTGACTGAGGGCAGTAGCTAGCGTCTTTTAAGTATGGAGGGGAGGGAGGGGTGGAAGCCTACAAGGTGGCGCCACTTGTGCACTTATGCGCAACTGGGCAGGGGCGCTAAACCTTTCTCAAATCACATACAAAGCTTGGAGGCTGCTACAGACGAACACATACTCACATCCTGAATGTCTTGCACCACATACAACCCACATTATACCCCAAAAAATGCCAGCTACGCGGGAGCACCCAAATCTGTATTACATTACATGGATAAGTGTAATGAATTGGTCCTGTTGGTCAACGTTCATAGTTAAAAACAGCGCTAGTCGTATCTCCCATCCTTCGCACTCTTCGAAGTATTAATGCTACACGGGCTTGAGAAAGCATGCAGGCTGCCCCGAAACCCTCAACCTGAGCAGGCCGTGCCGTACAGCTCGAGCCTAGAGGACCGAAGGCAGCTGGTTTACCGGACGCATCAAGCAGTTAAGGCCGTGCACTAAGAGTCACGCCAGTTAGGGAGAAGCGCAGTTCTTTATGAAGAAACATGTTCTTCGCCACGAGCACTGTACCCAACTGTAGTGTGCAAAGTCTGTGTAGCTTTTTACTAACGCTGTCTTTATTATCTGCCCTGGAGCCTTGAGCTGTTACCGCTAGGGTACGGCCCAGTACAATCCGTACTCAGACGTCCCATAGTAATGGCTTTTAATGAAATTATGGGATTGCGGAGTCCAAACTGGAATGGTTCCGACACCCTTTGCGCATAGTCCGTCTGAAGTTCGTCTTCTCTGCATGTGTTTCTGTACAGTGCATACAGACTTTAGGTGTTGCATGTGTTTTCCGTGTGAATCTTATGGGAAGAGTTTAGAATTATCAATTTATAAATGGAACGTTCCAATTGAGAAATGTGAATAGGATTTTGAAGTTTCGACCACGTTTAATTTTTTCAGCGGCGAGTTATTTCGGGGGAATCTTCTTATGATCAGATTTTTGCCGCAACATGCTTAATTTTCACAGAACAAAATGCCACCGTGCAGGCTGATCGGTTGTGCAATTTCCAACGCGCCGTGTTATGTATCGTGAACGCGGACTGCTGTTTGTGTTTGGCTTTCTTTGTGTCAATTGGTTCACAAGAAGCCTCCATGTAAATAGACAAGCAGATTTTAAATTTTTTTGAAAGCAATCATGTTTGCCGGACAAGCGAACGAAACCGCTCACCGGAGCTCCTTGAAAAAGCTAAAGCAGGGGACAAAAAAAATTGGCGGTGGTTTAGCTCTGGTTAAACCTGGAGGGACGCGATAGCTACAGCTGGCCGAGTGGAACTCTGTCACTTGACCAACCACGTGATCAGCCGCGGCACCGCGCCGCCAGCAGCTGCTCCGCACCACGTGACGAACCAAGTGACAGCGTGGCGGCGACACCACCACGCTGAAGGCTGGAAATACTACCGCAATGTAGCTATCGCTAAAAACCTTTGTCTCCAGATGACGCGACATCGCTGCTGGTTAAAAATTCTGAATAGAAGCATTAGCCATTCGTGACGCATTATATCCCAGCAGCAACGTACCAGACAAGTTGTGCGCACCTGTTGGTACGCTGGGACTGAAAGGGTAAAATAACGTACCGCTTCTTACTGGACGGGCGCAAACGACCGTTTTTAAAATTAGTGCTTTGGCACTGAGCTGCTTTGTCGTTCTCATGGCCAGAAGTGTCGAAAGCATGCCCTAATTTGAGCTTCGCTTCTCAAATTTCGTAGTGCCCCGTCTCACAGTGTGGGAGCTGTCAAGGTCACATGACATTGCATGCATGCTTTTCTTTTTTCAGGTTCAGGATCCACTACAGCGGGAAGTGGCGGCCCAGGTGGCCCAGGAGGGCCCGATGGCCCCCCAGGAACAGGTGGTACAAACTGAGCTGCCGCTATTTTGAGTCTCTTTGATGAATTCTAAACACACGGACGTGCGTTGAGGCCGAACAAAAGCAGAGTACATTGAAGTGGGCAGGTGTTGCCCGTTCGTTTCCTTTCTGCCGTGAAAAATAGGTTCGAGGTAAAACGAAACTATGCTTGGGGGATAGTCAGTCTTGCCATGCGAAAATAATCATGCTCTCTTTGATATCGACCACTCCCGAGCCGACCAGGCTGTAAACGTATAATGCAACTTGGAACAACTCTGCATCATTTGCGTAAGCGTTTGCAGTTCTCTTATCTCATATCTAAGAATTCCAAATGTGCAGCGTAGTACGAAGGTAGCTGTATTTACTAATCCCTAAATGTACAGAACAAATTTAAGTGGCCAAGGAAAGTGCATAAGAAAGAAGAGCATTTCATACATGAAGACCAAAGAAAAAAGAAGCAATGGTGCATTGTACTTCCTAAAATACCTTGTAAATAAAGAACAGAAAAAAGCATTCATTGAAAGCGAACAATGCATAACATTGTAACTCTTTTAAACAAAAGATTTTCCAGTCGCGGGGGCTACGTGCTAGGAAAGAACGGCGGTATGTGGTGTTGCTAGGCATAGTTGCACGTGGTTGTAGGCGCTATTACTCGGGGCACAGAGAAACAGTACTGACAAAAAAGCACAGGGAATAGAGAGAACCACGTAAGCGAGAACGCCGATAACCTCGCGCAGGCAAAAAAAACCGCTCCCCGACCAAACACTACGGTGGCAGGTGATGAAATAGCAAGTCACTGCTTAAAAAAAAAGAAATCCAAGGGTTTACTTAAGTCTGCTCAGGAGCAGTAATGCGAAAGAATTCGTCTTACTGCTGCTGATTGTTACGCACGCGGTAAGTGGTCCCAACGTGGTAAGCGGTCGCGGAGCTGACGGAAACGTGGCGCCATCTGGCTCCCTCAGGACAGTGCACGCGCAGTCGTGGCATCTGCGATCGGCTCGGCTGCGCCGCTCTCTATCGCAGAGGCCACGGCGCAGTGGCGGGGCGCGGTACACGCTATGCTAAACGTAATTTTCCCTTTTCTCTGCGTCAGCTTACTGCAGGCTTGGCAATTCTTCTGTGACACTCTGCTGTACGCTCGGAGCGCCGTTTTGTCGTTGCGTTGTGGTTTCAGGGTGCTACTGTTTCACCGTGCAATGTTTTAGATGCGCCCTTTCTTGGTGCTTTGTTTTTTTTTTTTGTCGCCCGGGCATTTTCTGTTTGGCGTTTTAACGGGCGCTGTTATTCCCGTGCATTACATACCAGTGTAAAGTCCTGCGTTGCACTGCCTCGCGGGCATGCACATTTTGCTGTGGTACGTCGCTTACGGAACGCTCACGTCAATGCGGCGACAATCATCGAGGGTCAACAACCAAAATAGTTAACCTTCAGCATTCACTTGAGTATAGCATGGCAGCTTGAACGAAACTTATGCACCTTTCCTCAGACAAGGATGCTTGAATTACTTTTTTTGGCGCTGCATGGGTGCGCCCAGGTGGAAACTCCGCTGATTAGAGCCTGCTGCACTTTAGGGAATCAGCCTAAACACATTGCACTAATGGTGATAGTCGGCGTTGTGGCGAGGACTGGCTTGAGCGGCTCAGGTACGCTGTAAGGGTCGATAAAACCCAAGTTGAGAAGAAAGCACGGGATAGCGTCGAGTTTTACAGTTAGCTTATTGGTTTTGTGGCACTCTCACACTTCGTCCGTCTCGGCAGGATTGACGCGGTAACAATGCATGCTACACCACTTCAACGTGATCCCCATTAGCGATTTTTTTTGTCGGTGGCATGTTTTAATGTAATAAGGGACGTTTAATACCTCTGAGACAAACCGCTGGTGACTCCGTCTGCAAGAACTGGCATAGTCAAATGAGAGGAATTAAAGCCTCAAGTTAGCGTTCATGACTTTTCTGAAGAGATATTATACAGAAAATTCAGACACACGTGATCCCATCATAATGAGATATGTAGTCATATATGACTTGCCACTGCGACCGCATTAGCAGCTGTTATGCCTTTACTGGACGGGACGTCAGTTCAGCGCTAGTGAGGTCACTTACAGTGGCAATGCTGTTTTACGTCACGCCCCTCCAGTTAATTGTAATGCTCCGATCTAGTGAACATTTTCGGTGGGAATGCTCTGATCTGGTGATTTCAATATTTTTTTTCAGCCGATTGGAATGCTCAGATCTCGTCATGTAATTTTTCTCCAGCCAACAGGAATGACCCGGTCAGACGACTTCACTTACCTGCAGCCAGTGGGAATATTTTATCACTGACGACGCTTTTTGACCCCATGGGGCTTGTAATGCGCCAAAAAAAATGACTCCTGCAAGAGTGTTGCGCCATGCGACCAGCCTTAATTAACAGGCGAAGCTTTCTTGAAGCCGTCCCCTTTTTATCTTCCCTGGGCCGTAAAATGCTTGCCCTCCACTAAGTGAACGCCTCACGAGTTGTCGCATCGGCCTACTTCCAACCATTTTATTTTCATGACTGGAGTTCTAAGCGGCCACGTGATGCTTTCTTTTAATGTAGATAACATTTTTTCCTCACTGCCTGCTGTTCATTCACCTTTGAATATCAGCAGCCCACCGATCGGCGGATCTAAAAGACCGCATAGCGGCCCGCTCTGAGCACAGGTCTCCTGGTCTACAAATTTGCGCTTCAGGTCACATATCTCGGCACAAGCGTCATGCTGGACTGCTCACATGACATGTATATCGCCTTGTAGCTCGCTATCATTATTATCGGGCTCTTGAGTATGTCTATGAGTTTTTTGTGCCTGTTGATGAGAAATATTGAAACTTTTTTTTTCCGCACAGGAGGTGATAGCTCCATAGACCCGTCAAGTAAGTTCTCCATTGCTCTTACGAAGTCACAAAGGGCTTAAAAAGGGCTGGTGGAAGGTATCAGTGCGCATTGTATTTTTGCTCCCTGAAGCGCTGAAATTCAGCCAGCATGATATTAAGGCGAAAGCCTTTAATGGCTCATACTGTCGTCCGTCCGTTAACAGAGGGTGTCACACGTGCTAACTCAGGAACTAAAAACAATGGGAGAAAATGGTTGCTTTCAGATAGAGAAGGAAAAAATGAACCTAGAAGCCAAGCTTGATGACTATGTAGAGTAATTATAGTCAAAATATCAAAACTGCGACGAAATAGCGCGGACGTAATTATAGCTGCGGGAGCGACGTGACGTCACATCCACCGGAAGTCGTCACAACAGTATAAATTTCCACAAAATGGTCAGAAAAACGTCGGATATTTGCCAAATTAGATGGGAAAATGTGAAATTAAGCGTAATTAATACTTATGATCTCCAAAAAATGTATCATTTGGGTATCGATATAGCCTCGGGAAGGGTGTGACGTCACATCCAACGGAAGTCGTCGCGGCATAGTGAATATTGTCACGGAATGGCCAGCTTTCGCCTGTCAACAGTTTAGTTGCCAAAGTATCTCGTATTTTTTTATATTTCCGGAGAAATATTAATATTAGGCAGCTATTATGTCAAGAGTAGTGATAGATGCAGGAGTAAAGTTTCAGTAAAAAATAACGCAGCTTCAGTGCCAAGGTAGAAGAGCAGTTTCTTGCCCTTTTTTCAGAACGAACGAATTTTGTGTAGCATCGCGGTGTCCGCCTTCATGGTGGCATGGCTCTCGTGCAATCGCACCGCATTTCGGTTACAAGAATTTTTGTCACGACGAAAGCAGATTCCAGAATGCTACGATGATATATGCTGTGCTCAAATAAGTATAGGTATTTTACATGTTCTAAGCATTCGAGTATTGTCGGCGCCGCAGTGGTACTGGCAGCACGAAGAGAAGTTTTGTTTAATGCGAGAATATGGAGCGCTGAACAAACTGTGGCG
This sequence comes from Amblyomma americanum, assembly GCF_052857255.1. Taxonomy (NCBI): domain Eukaryota; kingdom Metazoa; phylum Arthropoda; class Arachnida; order Ixodida; family Ixodidae; genus Amblyomma; species Amblyomma americanum. The sequence goes on from NC_135501.1 coordinate 129,065,697, forward strand.
GAGCAACAAGCTATTGCAAAAGCGACGGCCTTCAGCTTCTAGCTGGGAGCACGCTAAGCCCGAATGAATCCATGGCACACAGTGGGCTCTGATGCGGTCCGAGCGTGTATGTTTGCATAATCCTTCTATATTCTGAAATCTGGAGAGGCGCGTTTTTTCTACTGGAAGTGGATTGCTTCCAGAAAAGTAATTTACCGCTTCTTACCTAGGACGAGCACACAAAGGTATGACAGGAAGGGCGCTCACTGGATCTAAGACTCGTTACATTGATTTAGAAAGAATGCTGGCAGCGCATGCGCATTGATGACCATAGCATTCAACATAAATTTAATGAGCGTGCGTTTCAGTAAACTTACTTTGAATTTACGCCCGTCATGTGATGTCTGTCTCTGTGCTCATTTTAAATATGTATAGCTGAATTGCTTTTCTATAGCCAAACAATGTGTGCTACTAAAAATACTTTTGTCCAGAATTGCTGGGTAGCGTCGGGCAGCCATCAGAACCCTCCATATCTGAAAATCAGAGGACTCCCATAATTTGGAAAGCCGGCCACCGGAAAAAAATTCGAGAGGACACTCAAAATATTAGAAGTAGGCTTAGCCCGGAAAATGAATTAGGATGAGTTAGTGAGTATGTTGAGGAGGATTAGTTGGTGGGATTAGTATAACAATATATGATGATCCCATGAAAGGTACTCGAACATTACGAGGGCGCTGACTTACTCATACCATATAAGGGCAATGAAACCGGTTCTAACCGGAGTTTTTGCAAGAACAACATTAGTCCAAAATTTGGTTAAGATGAACTCAAGCTTTTTGTTGCGTATTTCTGAGGTTTGACTGCACCGCCATCTACTGCTCGTCCAGTGATCCATATCTACTGCTCGTCCAGCGGTCCATATTAGCCGCAGCGTCACGAGTCTGAGTCGAGTGGCGGCTAAGAAATACTCATTTCGAACTTAAAAGTTCGCAGCAATCGACATGTCTTTCGCCGCTGAGCTACAGCCAACAGAGCCTTCCAAAGAGCCAAACAATCCAGTTTCGCTGTGAGCGAAAGTCTGCTGGAATTGTTCTCAGTGCGTGACATGTAAAATAGCGCGACAGCACACAAGAACAAGCAAGAACTCTCAAAGTTCTCTTACTCTCAAAGTTCGCTTACACCCAGTAAACATAAATACCCACGAGAGCAGCAGATTGGACAGCCGTCGCCGTCTCAAGGCATTCCGACAGCTCGTCATTCTCAGCCTCCAACTCAAGAATAGCCCTTAGCAGTTCTGGTTTTCTGAGTTTGTCTGAGACATCCAGACCCAACTCTCTTGCAAGCTCCAGCAATTTCGGTTTGCGCAACGACTACAAATCCATGGCTTCTCCGAATGCTGCTTTCTCTACTGCCTACTATTGTCTTGCCGCAAACTAACCCGGCAGCAACGACAACACAATTACCAGCTCTGTTTCTGACACTAACAAAAGCCTGGCAAAACTCAGAAGAAGAAAGTCCCGCACTCACCAAACCTCGCAGCCAAGAATTCAGCGCAGTCGTTCCGCTGCAGACAACCAGTCATCACACAGGGCTCGTTGCACTGCTCCCGGATGGTCGTTGTGCTGCTCAGCATACAGTTGACCGCATATCTTCGCTGCTGGCCTCTGTTGTCGCGATCCCACCGCTGGCAACCAGTTGTTGCAAAAGGGTTGCAAGCCCCAAGGGTAGCGTTGGCCTGGCGGCCTGGGGCACAGCTGGAAACATCCGAAGGTCCCGGCAAAGGATGAGTCGACTGGCAACAGAACAACTTGTTTATTCTGGCATCGCAAAAGAGCAGCCGGTCAGGGCGACCACGTTGCTCGAAGGAAGAAATCGAAGTCTCCCTTTGGCGTCCGAGGCAGCTGCCTTTTAAACCCTCGGAGTCGAGGGCAAGAAGGAACGGCTCGGGATGAGGCGCCCGATACGGCGACGCTCGGACATGTTCAGACGTGACGTGCGCGTCCGCCGGGCCGGCGCCGGTCAGACCTCCTCGCCTCCCAGTTGGGGAGCTCCTCTCCCCGGCTGCCGCACTTTGACAAGCGTGGGCACCAACATGCACACACACACACACGCACACACGACGACACGTGGCATTGAAACCTGCCTGGACGCGCTTGGCGGGAGGCGTTACGGCAGCACTGAACGGGCCCCAAATGACCGCCACTTTGAACGAAGCCCCGGCGTCCGTTGCATCCGCGCCGGCTATACCGCGCGTCGTAGGCGAAACGTAACAACCGTCATCTACTGCTCGTCCAGTGATCCATATCTACTGCTCGTCCAGCGGTCCATATTAGCCGCAGCGTCACTAGTCTGAGTCGAGTGGCGGCTAAGAAATACTCATTTCGAACTTAAAAGTTCGCAGCAATCGACATGTCTTTCGCCGCTGAGCTACAGCCAACAGAGCCTTCCAAAGAGCCAAACAATCCAGTTTCGCTGTGAGCGAAAGTCGGCTAAAATTGTTCTCAGTGCGTGACATGTAAAATAGCGCGACAGCACACAAGAACAAGCAAGAACTCTCAAAGTTCTCTTACTCTCAAAGTTCGCTTACACCCAGTAAACATAGATACCCACAAGAGCAGCAGATTGGACAGCCGTCGCCGTAGCTCAGTTGGTAGAGCACCGGACGAGATATTCGGAGGTAGTGGGTTCGGATCCCATCGGCGGCACAGTTGTTTTTTCTGCTCCTTTATGAGTAATTTTCTTTATGCGATAGAATATTCTAAGTATTATTATCCCATTGATTAGCACTACACATGAAAAAAAAATTAAACATTCCCCTATGCACCTTGGTTTCGGTGACCGTTGGCTCCCTTCATAGGTTTGTCATACGAGCCCCTCATTTCCTTAACTTTGCTACTAACTTAACAAGGGTCTCGGTTCTGGCAGTCTTGATGCATAGGTAGCATAAGAGGGCTCTCGCACAGTTTCCGCCCTCGCCCCTCGATGATCACGTTCTACGTCACACTCGCGCTATTACACGACGTGCTACGTCCGCCGCTATGAGCGAGGGTGGCGCTGGTGAACACTCTCAAGGTTAGCGTACACCAAATAAACATAAATACCCACGACAGCAGCAGATTGGACTGCCGTTGCCGTAGCTCAGTTGGTAAGAGCACCGGACACGATATTCGGAGGTCGTGGGTTCGGATCCCACCGGCGGCATGGTTATTTTTTCTGCTGCTTTATAAGTAATTTTCTTTAAGCGATTTATTAATCTAACTAATATTATCCTACTGATAAGCACAACACATAAAAAATAACAATAACGTTCCCATATGTACCTTGGTTTCGGTGGCTGTTGGCTCCCTTCATAAGTTTGTCAAACGGGCCCCTCATTTATTTTACCTGGTGTGCTAATAGCTTAACGAGGGTCTCGGTTCTGGCAGTCTTGATGCCACAGGTTGCTTAAGAGTGCTCTCGCACAGTTTCCGCCCTCGCCGTTAGATGACGTTCCACGTCACGCTCGCGGTATTACAGGACGTGCTACGTCCGCCGCTATGGTCGAGGGTTGCGCTGGTGAACACTCTCAAGGTTCGCGTACACCAAATAAACAGAAATACCCACGAGAGCAGCAGATTGGACAGCCGTCGCCGTAGTTCAGTTGGTAAGAGCACCGGACGTGATATTCGGAGGTCGTGGGTTCGGATCCCACAGGCGGCATGGTTGTTTTTTCTGCTGCTTTATAATTTTCTTTAAGCGATTTATTAATCTATGTAATGTAATAAGAACACAGTACGCTACTAATACAGCACACACAGCACACCACAGTAATAAGAGCACAGCACAGTAATAAGCATAGCGTCACGAACAACCAGCGGAACCGTCCAGGCACATATCAGAGACCGCGTTCAGTCTAGAGCACGCACGAGCGACCGAGCGTTCGGCGCTCGAGCTTCGGAGTGTTCGGCGCTCGAGCTTCGCAATGTTCGGCGCTTCTCGTCGTCTTCTTCGTTGAGCGCCAGCCTGTGAAGATTCTAAAACCCGTGTCCAGTCTTACAACTCCCCCCGGGCGAAAGGGCGCCATCCTGGCGGCCTAGGGCGATGAGACGATGGCGGGGTCGTAGTAAGGTTTGAGGTGGGTCGTGTGGACAATTTCGCTGCCTCGGCGGCGATGATCAGAGGATGGCGTAAGGGGTTCGATGAGGTAATTGACGGGGGACGTCTGCTGAAGAATACGGTAGGGTCCCTGGTACTTGATAACATGTTTGGACGAATGGCCGAGACCTGAGGAGGGTACCCAGAGCCAGACCAAAAGCCAGGAAGGTAAGCGGGAGGAAGTGCAGGGGAATTACGGGTGCTTTTCTGCTGCTGCTGGGCTTGAGAAGTGAAGGACCGGGCAAGCTGTCGGCATTCTTCGGCATAAGTTGCGGCTTGAGAAAGAGTGGTAAATTCGGAAGCATCAGGGCGGTAAGGTAGAATGGTGTCCATTGTGCAAGAAGGCTCACGGCCGTACAGGAGAAAGTATGGAGAGAATACGGTGGTGGCTTGAGTAGCGGAGTTATAAGCGTGTGTGACAAAAGGGAGAACGCGGTCCCAGTTACAATGGTCGGAAGCAACATACATGGCAAGCATGTCGCCGAGGGTGCGATTAAAACGCTCAACCATGCCATTTGTCTGGGGATGGTAGGCGGAGCTGGTGCGGTGAACAACGTTGCATTCCCGAAGGAGAGCTTCTGCAACTTCTGAGAGGAAGGCTGGACCTCTATCGCTGAGCAGCTCTTTGGGCGCACCATGGCGAATAATGATGCGATGGAGAATGAAAGATGCAATGTCGTGGGCTGTAGCGGATGGTAAAGGCGATGTTTCAGCGTAAGTTGTCAAGTGGTCGATGGCAACGATGGTCCAGCGGTTCCCGGTTGATGTGCTGGGAAGAGGGCCGTAGAGGTCGATGCCAACACGCTCGAAGGGCTGTACTGGGCAAGGCCGCGGCTGCATAGGAGCGGCGGGTCGGCGAGGTGGATGTTTTCGTCGCTGGCATGCGGTGCAGGACTGAACGAACTGGCGGACGTAATGGGCCATCCCACGCCAGTAGTACCGCTGTCGTAGACGGGTTAAAGTCCAAGAATCCGGCATGGATACACTGGGAATCATCGTGGTAGGAATAGCAAATGAAGGAGCGAAGATGTGTCGGAAGGACGAGAAGCCACTTGCGACCATCCGGGAGATATTTGCGGCGGTAAAGGAGCTCGTCTCGGATGGCGAAATGGTGGGACTGACGACGGAGAGCACGGGAAGGAGGTCGAGACGATTGGCCAAATAGGAGATCAAAAAGGCAAGTGATCCACAGGTCTTTGCGTTGCTCGGAAGTCATATCAGTGAATTCAAACTTCAGAGAAGGCAGGGCCGATATACAAGGCGCTGCCTCAGATGGTACAGGGGAACGTGAGAGGGCATCAGCATCGGCATGTTTGCGGCCGGAACGATAGATAACGCGAATGTCGTACTCTTGGAGTCGCAGAGCCCATCGCGCCAGTCGACCAGAGGGATCTTTCAAAGACAGCCAGCAGAGGGCGTGGTGATCGGTGACAACGTCAAAAGGGCGCCCGTACAGGTAGGGGCGAAATTTGACGATCGCCCAAAGGATGGCTAAACACTCCTTCTCGGTGACAGAATAGTTGGCCGAAAGGTCGTGGGTGGAAAGGAGCTTGATCAGGGGGCGACGATAGTGGCAAAATTGCGGACAAAGCGGCGGAAGTAGGAGCAGAGGCCGACGAAGCTACGGAGGTCTATTACAGAAATGGGATTCAGAAATTAGGCCACAGCTCGCAACTTGGCCGGGTCCGGGAGAATGCCATCCTTCGATACCACATGACCGAGAATGGTGTGCTGCTGAGCTCCGAAGCGACACTTTTTCAAATTAATTTGGAGGCCAGCGTCGGCCAGGCAGCGAAGAAGTCTCGAGGCGCTGGAGATGAGAGGGAAAGTCCGGAGAAAAGATTACAACGACGTCTAGATAACAAAGGCATGTGTGCCATTTGAGCCCTCGGAGTATGTTGACCATCATGCGCTCAAATGTGGCGGGTGCATTGCAGAGGCCGAAGGGAATGACATTAAATTCATAGAGCCCGTCCGGTGTAATAATAATAATTGGTTTCTGGGGAAAAGAAATGTCGCAGTATCTGTCTTATATATCGTTGGACACTTGAACCGCGCCGTAATGGAAGGGATAAGCGAGGGAGTGAAAGAAGAAAGGAAGAGAGAGAGGTGCCGTAGTGGAGGGCTCCGGAATAATTTAGACCACCTGGGGATCTTTAACGTGCACTGACATCGCACAGCACACGGGTGCCTTAGCGTTTTTCCTCCATAAAAACGCAGCCGCCGCGGTCGGGTTCGAACCCGGGAACTCCGGATCAGTAGCCCAGCGCCCTAACCACGGAGCCACCGCGGCGGGGTATCGAATGCAGTTTTTGGGCGATCGGCCTCCGCCATCGGCACCTGCCATTAACCGGAGCGCAAGTCCAATGAAGAAAAGAACTCAGAGCCCTGCAGGCAGTCAAGGGCATCGTCGATACGGGGGAGAGGGTAAACGTCCTTGCGTATAATCTTATTCAGACGACGGTAGTCCAAGCAGAAACGGATGGAGCCGTCTTTTTTCTTGACCAGAATCACTGGCGATTCCCACGGGCTGTGCGACGGTTGTATCACGTGACGCTGGAGCATGTCGGTCACCTGGGCGTCAATGATGCTGCGTTCAGCGACTGACATGCGGTACGGACGTTGGCGCAAAGGGGCATGG